>NC_036852.1:6633271-6688045 GCF_002910315.2 Salvelinus sp. IW2-2015
CATCTGGTAGAAGTTTGTGAGTGCTTTGGTGACAAAGCCGAATTTCTTCAGCCTCCTGGAGGTTGAAGAGAGCGCTGCTTGCCGCCGTTCACAACGCTGTCTGTGTGGGTGGACCAATCAGGTTTGTCCGTGATGTGGACACCGAGGAACTTAAAACTTTCCACCTTCTCCACTACTGACCCGTCGATGTGGATAGGGGGTGCTCCCTCTGCCTGTTTCCTTGAAGGTCCACAATCACTCCTTTGTTTTGTTGACGTTGAGTGTGAGGTGGGATTTTCCTGACACCACACTCCGAGGGCCCTCACCTCCTCCCTGTAGGCCGTCTCGTCGTTGTTGGTAATCAAGCCTACCACTGTAGTGTCATCCGCAAACTTGATGATTGAGTTGGAGGCGTGCATGCCACGCAGTCGTGGTGTGAACAGGGAGTACAGGAAAGGGCTCAAACGCACCCTTGTGGGCCCAGTGTTGAGGATCACGGGGTGGAGATGTTGTTACCTACCCTCACCACCTGGGGCGGCCCGTCAGGAAGTCCAGGACCCAGTTGCACAGGGCGGGGTCGAGACCCAGGGTCTCGAGCTTGATGACGAGTTTGGAGGGTACTATGGTGTTAAATGCTGAGCTGTAATCGATGAACAGCATTCTCACATGGGTATTCCTCTGTCCAGATGGGTTAGGCAGTGTGCAGTGTGGTTGCGATTGCGTCGTCTGTGGACCTATTGGGTCGGTAAGCAAATTGGAGTGGGTCTAGGGTGTCCGGTAGGGTGGAGGTGATATGGTCCTTGACTAGTCTCTCAAAGCACTTCATGATGACGGAAGTGAGTGCTACGGGGCGGTAGTCGTTTAGCTCAGTTACTTAGCTCTTTGTGTTACTATGGAGAGTAACAGGAACAATGGTGGCCTCTTGAAGCATGTGGGAACAGCAGACTGGAAAGGATGATTGAATATGTCCGTAAACACACCAGCCAGCTGGTCTGCGCATGCTCTGAGGACGCGGCTGGAATGCCGTCTGGGCCTGCAGCCTTGCGAGGGTTAACACGTTTAAATGTTTTACTCACCTCGGCTGCAGTGAAGGAGAGCCCGCAGGTTTTGGTAGGGGGCCGTGTCAGTGGCACTGTATTGTCCTCAAACGGGCAAAAAAGTTGTTTAGCCTGTCTGGGAGCAAGACATCCTGGTCCGCGACGGGGCTGGTTTTCTTTTTGTAATCCGTGATGTGTACTGTAGACCCTGCCACATACCTCTTGTGTCTGAGCTGTTGAATTGCGACTCGATTTTGTCTCTGTACTGAGACTTAGCCTGTTTGATTGCCTTGCGGAGAGAATAGCTACACTGTTTGTATTCGGTCATGCTTCCGGTCACCTTGCCCTGGTTAAAAGCAGTGGTTCGCGCTTTCAGTTTCACGCGAATGCTGCCGTCAATCCACGGTTTCTGGTTTGGGAATTTTTTATCGTTGCTGTGGGTACGACATCGTCAATGCACTTCCTAATGAACTCGCTCACCGAATCAGCATATTCGTCAATATTGTTGTTGGACGCGATGCGGAACATATTCCAATCCGCGTGATCGAAGCAGTCTTGAAGCGTGGATTCAGATTGGTCGGACCAGCGTTGAACAGACCTGAGCGCGGGAGCTTGTTGTTTGAGTTTCTGTTTGTAGGCTGAGATCAACAAAAATGGAGTCGTGTCAGCTTTTCCGAAAGGGGGCGGGGAGGGCCTTATAAGCGTCGCGGAAATTAGTATAACAATGGTCTAGTGTTTTTCCAGCCCTGGTAGCACAATCGATATGCTGATAGAATTTAGGGAGTTTTGTTTTTAGATTAGCCTTGTTAAAATCCCCAGCTACGATGAATGCAGCCTCAGGGTGTGTGGTTTCCAGTTTACAAAGAGTCAGATAAAGTTCGTTCAGGCCATCGATGTGTCTGCTTGGGGGGGAATATATACGGCTGTGATTATGATTGAAGAGAATTCCCTTGGTAGATAATGCGGTCGACATTTGATTGTGAGGAGTTCTAGATCAGGTGAACAGAATGACTTGAGTTCCTGTGTGTTGTTATGATGATCACACCACTTCTCGTTAATCATAAGCATACCCCCCCGCCCCTCTCTTACCGGAAAGATGTTTGTTTCTGTCGGCGCGATGCATGAAGAAACCAGCTGGCTGCACCGACTCCGTTAGCGTCCCTTGAGTTAGCCATGTTTCCGTGAAGCAGAGCACGTTGCAATCCCTGATGTCTCTCTGGAATGCTACCCGTGCTCGGATTTCATCAACCTTATTGTCAAGAGACTGGACATTGGCGAGTAGTATGCTAGGGAGTGGAGCGCGATGTGCCCGTCTCCGAAGCCTGACCACGAGACCGCCTCGTTTTCCCTTTTTTTGGCGTCGCCACAGGTCGCCGGCTGGGATCAGATCCATTGTATTGGTGGAAGGCAAAACACTGGATCCGTTTCGGGAAAGTCATATTCCTGGTAGGAACGATGATGAGTTGACGTTAATCGTATATTCAGTAGTTCCTCCCGACTGTATGTAATGAAACCTAAGATTACCTGGGGTACCGATGTAAGAAATAACACGTAAAAAAACAAAAATACTGCATATTTTCCAAGGAACGCGAAGCGAGGCGGCCATCTCTTTCGGCGCCGGAAGTAGAGCGACCAGCTAATTCTGTACAGTATAAACAGTGGTTTCAGTCCCCTGCTCTTCARATACATTCCCTGGCTGCTTGATATTCCACTTGATTTACGTGCCTGTCACGGATGACATGCACCGACCCCTGAGCACTCCGATCCAATATTCATATCTTTGTTGGGCACACCAGCGTACGTCATTGCATCAGTCCTGGCTATTTGCCTCTCCGTGAAATGTTGACTTCCCTCGCTCTCTTTTATTGTTTTCAATAAATAGCACACYGGCCGCAGACCAATGTCCTGTTGGAAATAGATGTTCAAAAGCTTTGTTGAGGAATCACAATAGCCCATGGTTTTTGGACACAATGTAATGTGTTTAAATTAAGCCCCATGTGGTGTGCAGGAATAATAATATTATGGTTCTAATTAGAAACGATTAACAAAACTCAAAAGGAAAGGCTATGTTTATTGTGTTTGAAGGAAGGTAAGGGATCAAATAATAACCAACAATTTGATTAATATACACTATATACCGCATCAAATGGACATAATGTTCCCTCAGAAATGTGTTGGTCAGAGACTATTTATGAAAAGCGATGTGATCATTTTCACATTAGAGCATTCACTAATGTGCAAATACAATGATCGGGGGTATAGTGGACCAGCCATGTGTTAGATAAACTAAATGTATTTAAAAAAAAAAAAAAAATGTTTTAATGAATCTATTAAATTAGCTAAATCCCCTGTATTTCATTCCCACTGTTTAATAACTGGAACTACAAAACCTCATCTGATATCCATCTGCCGCATTACATCTGCCATAGCTAAATGTATCAGTCTGGTAACACGAGTTCACTTATTTACACTTCAGTAATTAGACATTACAGAGTCAGATCTTTGTTGCTGCATCTTTTATCAGAGAGATTAATTGTCTTGTCATATAAGTGGATAATTTCATTGGCTAAGGGGGCCAAAATAAAAGAAAGAGGAAATGGAAGAGAGAAAGAGAACTGAAAAAAACTCTATTTAACTATTGAACAAACGGCATGACACTTACAAAGTGTTTAAACCACTAGATGTAATTAATTACTTTTAAAAAAGCATAGGGGGATTTGTAAATATGACAAATGGCTAATGCCTAGAGTAAATGGAACTTGTGTTAGCTAGATTACATGATAATGGGAGTGTATTTTTTCCACCCTAAATATAATCTATAGTATATATTCCTTGCCAGCCGCCAGGGCACAAAAGCTTAACACACTAACATGGAATTACACACACCGCCACTGCTGTCTTAACAAGTAGAATTTCTGACCTGTCGCTCCACATGGCTTGACAATGTGAACCCCCCCCCTTTCCAGTGAGGTAGGACAACTGTATATTAACAGCGTTTCAAAGGCATAGTAGAGGTGTGTGTGGGTGTGTGTATATATGCGTTGCATGTAATTGTGTATACTGTGTTAATATGTTTGTGTTCCCCTGTGATTAGAAGAGAGCAAGCGAGAAGGAGAGAGAGAGAGAGAGAGAGAGAGAGAGAGAGAGAGAGAGATTAATAGGACCATAAAATAAACTCAAGGGGAATGAGTTGATTTGTGAAGGCTCTCCTTGAAAAACGGCATGAAAGATACATAAGGACAACAACAACCCACCATCAATCACCAGACAAAGACTTGAACATACATTTACACAAAGCCAGGCCTCTCAAGCAATCCATGGATAAAGCCGGTTCCTCTTGCATTCAAGGTGTTAGGATTTATGGCTCAGAAAGACAAGTCATCGACAAGTCATGAAAGTGCACCCTATTGCCTTTATAGTGCACTACTTTTGACCGGGGGGCTGATAGGTCTCTGCTCAAAAGAAATCCATTATATAGGGAATAGGGTGCCATTTGGGATGCATCCTTAGCCTACCACTCAGCAAGAGTTGTATTTATTGTGAGGAGATGGAAATGAACGTTCCAGGCCTCCACTCCCCCTCCCTCTGTCCATCTGCATACTCCTGTCATTTGAAGCATGATGGTGAGTGCTGGACTGTACAGTATGTGGTCCCACAGGGCCTTTGCATGAGCATTAGAACAATAATAATAATAATGGTCCTATCTAATTACCATCAACAATCCCAGTTGCCAGGCCTGTCTGGCCTACACTGGGCTATACATGTCACTGTCAAGCATCCAGCCGCAGCAATTAACATGAACAGAGCTCTCGCTCTCTTTCTCTCTATCTTTCCCTCTCTCTCTCTCTCTGCTCTCCCTCTCTGCTCTCCGTCGCTCTCTCTGTCTCTGCTCTCCGTCTCTCTCTGCTCTCACTCACTCACTCTCTCTCTGCTCTCTCTTTCTCTCTTGCTTTAATGTTACTGATGTCTGCGTATGTAGCACAACATATTAAAGGTGTAGGGTATGAGCCTATTTTGAGAGAAGCATCAAAGCATGTGTATCGTGTGTGTCCTTGCATGTAGTTCTCTATGTGTGCCTGCCTGCTTGCCTATGTGTATGTGTGTGTGTGGGACACGTACAAACACACTTGACTTGCTCTGTGTGTGTGTGTGTGCCCATTTCATTTGCTCTGGGGAACCTGTGCCCTTATTTAACATTCCGAGTAGAGGTAGTACATATCAGGGATCAAGGTAAGACCCAGATGCAGACTGTCGAAGTAACAATGTTTATTGTAGCAATAGGGGCAGGCAAAGACAGATCAAGGCAGGCAGGGGTCACAAATCCAGGGTAAGGCAAAGGTACAGGACGTCAGGCGGACTTAGGGTCAGGGACAGGCAGAGTTCAGTAATCCAGAGGTGGTGCAAAGGTACAGGACGGCAGGCAGGCTCAGGATTGGACAGAGAGGTCAGGCGGGCGGGTACAGGGTCAGGACAGGCAAAGGTCAAAAACCAGGAGGACGAGGAAAGAGAGGCTGGGAAACGATAGGAGCTGACAGGAAAACCGCTGGGAAGCTTGAACGAACAAGACGAACTGGCAACAAACAGACAGAGAACACAGGTATAAATACACAGGGGATAATTGGGAAGGTTGGGCGACACCTGGAGGGAGGTGGAGACAAGCACAAGGACAGGTGAAACAGATCAGGGCGTGACAGTACATGAGTGTTGGTCTCTGGTTGTCACCCTGTACACTGGTCACTCTGCTAATAGTGAATTATATAGTAGCCTATTATCAAGAACAGATGCTACTGGTGAGAGGCCCAGAAAACACTTAACGAGTGTCCCAAAAGGCACACAATTTAATTTATAGTGCACTACTTCTGACCAGGGCCCTGATCAAAAGTAGTGCACTATAAAGGGAATGGGGTGCCATTTGGGACACCTACTTACACACTCAAACCACTCCTTATGTGCTTTGTTTCTGAAGGTCACGGTTAATTAATTTGTACTGCAAGTTCAAAAGAAACGGATTAATGGCACCATTTCAGTTCAGAAATAATGTCAGGGTGTAAGCATTGTCCACTGCACTTGGCTTTAACAGTTTTCTACACAATGGTAAGATTTATACTCATGAGAACAGTCCATTGCCATTACCTTATTAAGGCTTGAAGATGAGTGTAATTGTTAACAGTCGTCCTAACTAACAATGTACCATATGAACAGTTCCCTCTAAAACAAAGAGTAGAACACAGTGGGCTTATGTGATAGTGCTACTGTAATGAATAACCGTGATGCTCCTGTATCTCCCTCGCACTGTGTTGTGTGGCTGACGTTTTCACTGATGTGCCACTTATCTTACTTCCACCCACGTTATACAATTAGCATCTGCTTGTGTATTTTGAAATATATTTTGGACATTTTGATCTGGTGATATTTTCCAGTGTGTAGAGAGCGCTTTGAACTGCTGTATGAAAAGTGATACACAGAAAAAAATCGTACTAATATTACAAACAAAATGCTTAGGTTTACAGGATAGTTTTAGTTCAATATATTACAGATCCTCAATTATCCACGTTAGGTGGAGTACTGTATATACATTTTTTTTAATACATTCCCAACAACATATTTATAGAAAGAAAGAAAAATCACGAGGGAAACGTTGTACTGTATTTCCTGTCATAGTGGCACCCCATGACCACCTGGTAAGAGATTAAATGACAGCAATACACTGCTATTGAGTTAGTATAGTCTAAGCAGACACCATTGAAAACCACAATATTTATAATGCTTTGAGCTGAGGTGGCACCAYTATCTCTCTTTCTTTCCCTCTCTCCCCTCTCTCTTTCCCTCTCTCTTTCTCTTTCCTTTCCTCCCCTCTCTCTCTCTCTTCCCCCCCCCTCTCTCTCTTTCTCCCCCCTCTCTCTCTTTCCCACTTCTTGCTCCCTCTTATTCTCCCATGGTTTCAGTCAGGAGAAGAGGAGGATGGCTGTAATCGATAAAACCATTTCTCCCCAGAGTCCTTCAGTAACTGACTTGGCTCTCYCTGTGCTGTCCAGACAGACATTCAATCTCGGTGGCACTTTACGAAAAGAACTCTCATGCTCTCCCTGCCTTCCTTTAGAAGCGCTGAATGTCAGGAGGCTTTATTACACGAGTGTGGGGGATCTCCAAGCGGGTCCAGGATTCTTCCTGGCCCTCCCCCTTCCCTTCAGCTAACTTCTAAGTGACATATCAGTGTGTGGTGCAATGGCGAGCCAGTGGCAAGAGGAGGTAATTTCGCACTGTGCTAGCTATCGACCTATACTGAACTTTAAACCAGCTTCACTTACACAGTGGGCAGGTTGTTTCATTTGAGGGACCAGGTCTTCTAAAGTGCTTCCCTATTCCCAAACTATTCTCTGTATTAGTTCCTCTCCACAGATGGAATAGCAAATAGCCTGCCAGTTGCCCTAGTTGTGCTCGCCAGTCCAATTGCCTTCTAAAGTCTATTCTCGTCCTGCGGTCTCATCTTGAGGTGTGATGAAAAAGCCTACAGCCTGTGAAGATATCCGTGAGCAATATATCATATCATCACCCTCTGTTCGTTTGCTAAATCATTTGAGACATACGTAACTAGCTGATGATAACTGTTGGGATATGTGTCTAATTAATGTATCATATGAATGTTTTGATTTCGATACAGCCTTTATACAGTACACAAAAAAAAAACTTTCTAGACTCGAAGCTCGGTTTTGAAGCACAGGCAATTCCACAACAAAAACAAAACGTAAAAATCCCTCTTAAGATAAAAAGTCATTACAATCTGCCAGGGTGGTTCTTCAATCACTTATAGGCAACGCTCCAAGCCCCCTACACTACGCATTTCCAATGTATTTAACATTCATGCAAGCACATGAATATGATCATCCTGTTAGCTCTCCCATGACTGAGTGAGTTATACATTATCGTGAGCAGATCACAGGGAAAGCATATCATAGAACATGCAATATTACCAGCGCCAATGAATTCTCAAACCCTCTCTCACATTAACATTTAATGGAGGATCTCAAGATGAAATGTGACTAGCAAAGCCTTACTCACACTATTCTCAATAGGCAAGGGTATTAGAAATAGGCCTGTACATTAGAATTGGAATTTCAAAACCTAGGATGAGTGTCACGCTGTTCGTAGTAATGGTCGGACCAAGGCGCAGAGTACTTTGAGTTCCACATCATTTTAATGAATAAAGTGAAACTTAAGCTAAAAAAACAAACAAATAAACTAACCGTGATGACAATGCAGTGCTAACAGGCAACTAAACAATATCCCATAACCCACAGGTGGAAAAAATGCTACTTAAGTATGATCCCCAATTAGAGACAACGATAACCAGCTGCCTCTAATTAGGAATCATACCAAAACCTCAACATAGAAAAAACAACCTCGAACCCCACATAGAAAATATAAACTAGACTAACACCCCTAGTCACGCCCTGACCTACTCTACCATAGAAAATGAAGGCTTTCTATGGTCAGGACGTGACAATGAATTTACAACTGATATTTATACCGGTGATCTACCCACTACCTTATGTTCAATCAATGGACCTCTGTTCGGTATAGCTGTTAGCATGACATTACATCTAGTGTTCAAACACTGTTTATTTTTCAGAATGGTACATCGTTATCCTCGTCCTCCTTAACTTACAAGAGCCTAATGAATTAGGGATCTAACAATCACAAGTTGAGTCAATTGGGGATATTTTCCCTTGAACTATGTAGCAATATTAAAGCTTCATACTCATGTTTTCATGCAATATCACAGTCGTGTGCCATGGGCAGTTTGATACATTTGTATGAGGCATAGATGCACGTAGAAAGAAACCAATTACCAGCCCCGCTTTGCAAATTAAATTTGATATGTTCTGTACAACCTCAGAGTACTGAGTGAGAACATTGTAAAATGTACTAGCTAGTGGGCCATCTATAAAGTGAGACTCCACTGCTTACTGCAGATTGCTGTGCATGGTGGTGACTATGCATCAGTCAACAATAAAGCAGAAGCAACATTTAGCATCCATATTCTGGGCCCYGGGCCATGTAACACCTAGCCACCTCCCGAACGGCACCCTATTCCCTATATAGTGCACTACTTTTGACCAGGGCCATATGGGCTTTGGTCAAAAGTAGTGCACTATGTAGGGAATAGGGTGCCAGTTGGGGGCACAACCCCGGAGAATGGATAAATAATCCCTCCTCGGACTTTGGAGAGGTTCGTATTTACAGTCGGTGGACAGCTAATTCAGGAATGTATGCCACAGCTCATCAGTGGAGGTCAGTCCAGCAGTGCCTTATTAAATGTCATCGCACTGCACACAATATTGTGTGTGAGTGTGTGCGTATGTGTGTGTGCGTATGCATGTGTGTGTGTTACAAACAAATTGGCTAAAGGAAGGGAGGAAGGGAGGAAGGAAGGAAGGAAGGAAGGAAGGAAGGAAGGAAGGAAGGAAGGAAGGAAGGAAGGTAGGAAAGATTGGTTGAAGGTTGAAAGATATTTCTATAGTCTTTTTTTTTTTCTTTTATTAATGGTTGTTATTCCCTAAGGAAGGAAGGAAGGAAGGAAGGAAGGAAGGAAGGAAGGAAGGAAGGAAGGAAGAAAAGAAGAAAGGAAGAAAGGAAGCACAGCTGTTCTGATGTGTGTCGGTGCCATCTACAGTACGTCCATTGGTCAGGCAGGCAGGCTCAATATTTTGGCTCTTGCCACGGCGGCTGTAGAAATCTGGCCCAGATTTCAAGCCAAACAGGGAGCACCATTTCACTCTCCATTCCAAAGTTGCCGCAATGCATATTTCATGAGCCCTCTGAATTAAGAGGCAATGATTAGATATTTGATGACAGATCATCTGAGCCAAGAACATTGCATAGCTGAATGATGTAGTACATGAAGGACTCTTCTCCCTAGGGTTTCCCTTCCGCTGCAAGATCTGTAGAAACAGAATAAATTAAGTTCTGTCAATAATACAGGAATCTCTAGGAATCTCAGTTGCATTTATAGTTGCCATACGTTTGATCTATATGGCCATGGACACAGAACCAATCTATGTTATCCTTCTACGCAACGTCACTCTAACTTTGGTACATTATTGTGAGTGTAGCGAAATGCTTGTGCTTCTAGTTCTGACAGTGCAGCAATATCTAAGTAATGTCTAACAATTCCACAGCAACTACCTAATACACACAAATCTAAGTAAAGGAATGGAATAAGAATATAAACATATAAATATATCCAATTATACTGTAATACTCTATATGCAAACCCCATACATTATCATTCGCCTCTACACCCCTCCTGACTTAATTGCACCTGTCGGGCTCCCGGATGCTCACTCCTCTGAAATGTCTCCACTGACCTCTTCATCTCCTGGCAGGCTGAAGGATCCGCTCTTCATTCAGGAGGGGATGGAGATACCAGGGAATGAGGATTTCAGTTGCACAGCTCCTTCTCAGAGAGGCAGAGGGAAAGCTTGCAGTATCCAAAAACAAGTTTATAATCCACAGACTACAGAAGACGGTCTTGTCTTTAGTTCTATTTATTCTTTGCCGTTTAATTTTTGTTGTTGTTGCTAAATCTGATCAAAAGGAGTGGCAATCAATTATTAAATATCACACTACGGTCTTTGTTTTGCTCAATATATGACTTCCTTGGATACTATTTTGTACCTTATCTGATGCAAGAAACATCCTCTGTCGTATCAGTGGCAAAACTAGAGATGATATATTTCCCAATAGAAATGTTCTACACCTGATAGTTTGGTTACTGCCAGTACTGTCGGCTGCAAGGTCAACACAAATAACAGAACAGGAACGGTGGACCAATTAGAAGAAAGTGCAAGTCATCTTTTCTGATGTCTAAAGTAATACAATAGAATGAGAACTAAATGAACCAGACACTTTGTATTAGCCAAATCAGTCTAGTAATAATGATTTATTTACCTGATTATAAATTTAGCCGATCATTATGTGACTGGATACTGAATTGCCCCAGACACGATCAATACCATTATATAATATCAATTTGAAAAAGAGAGTGGGAAGGAGAGAGAGAGAAGCAGAGGTAGAGAGAGAAAGGCTATATCCCTTTCCTTGTCCTTCCTCTACTTTGTTCTTGTCCTTCAATAGGAAGCCCGTCCCATGAGACATACTGTAGGTGCAACTGAAACACAGTCGGGCACACAGGTCCACCAAGGCCTCGCTAGCTTGTGGTCTCAGAGGTTGCCAAGATAGCACAACATCCTATTCCTCCACAAACCTTCTCCTCCTCCAACCCTCATCCCCATCCTCCCTGCCACCCCTCCTCCTCCCCCACACCATAYTCCCCATGGTTTTGAACAGATTTCTACTCCTAAGATCTTGAGAGCCAATAAAAAAAATCTATGGACAGTCAGGCTTTTGTTTCTGTTGGTTATGCTTTCAGCACTAATTTATCACAGGAAGTCTCATAATGATAGTTTCTGTCATGGCATTACAACGTGTCAGCTACTATTTTCCTCATCACGCCGCAGCCCACGTGAAAGACACCCCATAATAGCCCACTTAGCATACGAGATGAATTTGCTCTCCTAAGGTAACTTCACATTTAACGTATGTCATTCAACCACAACACTTACAATCTGAGTTGTGGTGGATATGTTTCCAATACTGCACTTGCACTGTTTTGAGGAGAAGTGAGTGGATTTGGTCTGAAACACTACATTGTTATGTATTGCTGATATTGACCGGTGGTGCCTAGATGTGTTTGTGTTTTACCACACAGTGAGATGAGATGGTCTGGCTGTCAGGCCTGCTTTGGCTGCACTATTCCACTTTCTATTTACAGCAGTGAACACAATCTGTCTGCCACATCATCCGGGAAAAACACGCTGTCAACTTTACACAACGCTGCTGCTGCATTGTGTGTGTGTGTGTGTGTGTGTGTGTGTGTGTGTGTGTGTGGTGGTGTGTGTGTGTGTGTGTGTGTGTGTGTGTGTGTGTGTGTGTGTGTGTGTGTGTGTGTGTGTGTGTGTGTGTGAGGTGGCGGGCGGCTTCAGCAGGGACAAGCATATACAGTATATTATACGACAGGTCTCTCCTGAGCCGTCAATGGCAATATTGATCATCTGAATTAATTTCCTGTTTGCCTGAATGTCAGGAGGACTTAAGTGAAGGCTCGCTGCCTGCCGGAGTGTCTCTCACCAACGAATACCGACGTCAAAAAAGATAAACCTAATGCAGTGGCACTTTGGGGAAAATGTGTGTACATATGATTCATTGATTTACCCTTGTGGAAACACAATTGAATGTCGAAATTCATAGAAGCACAGAAGGTATGTTTATTGGGTGCGAACAAACACACACATCCTACTATATGCCAAGACAGGTTGAGTTCAAAATACATTTCCTGGGTGATGTCCAGTGAAGGCAGCCACTGTGGAAACGGTGGAAACAGCCACTGTGGAAACGGTGGAAACAGCCACTGTGGAAACGGTGGAAACAGCCACTGTGGAAACGGTAGAAAGTAAAAAGGTGTCTGAACTGACAGCCGTGGCTTCTGTACCAACTCTCTGAGGTGTAACACAGTAACACACACCCTTTCTGAGTTTCAAACTCTTTAGCGTAACACCTCGACAGTCAGAGGAGGTCTCCCCACCATGACTCAGAGACTCACAGTCCTGCAGTGCCTTTATCCTTGAGCTTGTGTGCGTGCGTGCGTGCGTGCGTGCGTGTGTGTGTGTAGGGTTTCAAAGCTAGCGGTAATTTACCAAAGTTACTATCAATTTCAGTAATTTTGGTAATTAACATGTAATGATTATTGTAATCTATGGTAACATTGGTAAAGTATACTTGAATTAAAAAAATGCATTCATATATATTTATTAATTTGTTATATTGAAAATAGCATCTAATCAGCAATGGCATTATATTGAATTAACTCTGCAACTCTTCCAACTATTGACCTTTTTACAACTGCCACCAGTTTGGTGTCAAAACATTAACAACAAAGACATATTGGCATAGACAAATAAATAAAAGTCTGTAAAAAAATATATAAAGGATATGTCATGCTGAAACCTTCATATTAAACACCAACGGTATTCATTAAGTTGATGGTTTATATTTAGGATAATGTTTTACAGCTTTTTATCGTCTTATTTTATTATTTTCTATATTGTCACATGTGATAGGCCACACAGAGGGCCAGAGATAATTACAGACACCTGTGATAATCTGAAGTACCAAAAACTGTCATTAAATGTCATCTTATAAAATTCCTCCCAAAAACTTGAAAGCTACCAAAATTCTGGTAGTTTACTGGTAAACTTTGAACATTTCCAGTAATATATCCTCCCTTTGCAATGTATGTGTGTGTGTGCGTGTGTGCATGCATGCGTGTGTGTGCACTCGTGTGTGTATCCTGTGTACTGAAGTGTCAGACAGACTGTCATTATTGTGAGTACTAGCCAGGACTCTAGGATGCGGGGGCAGTGTGAGGGAGTGTGATCCTGAATTTGAACTGGGCTCAATTTAAATGGATTTCTGAGTATTCACTGAGTGCAAGTGTAGGTTACAGGGAATAGCCTTCAAAATAGGACAGGTGCATGTTATGTCAGATGTAGTAAAACAAGGCATGTCCTACGTGTGAGGGTTAAAAGACCACGTTTGCATCCCAAATGGCCCCCTACTTCCTATATAGTACACTTATTTTGACCAGAGACCTATGGGGGATAGGCTGCAATTTGGGATGCATATCCTGAGTGTGTCGAAAAGGGTGCAGTTAGACCAGTGATATGATTAGTTGGAAGCCTACAGGTTAATAATACCCTTATTCACTGATCTGTCTTAGGGCCTGCCATTAACTCCGTGTAAATATATTTCACTGGTCTCACACAAAAAAAAAGACRGTGAAGAGGACTGGTTCAATCACAGTAATTAAGGTGAGGCATTCCACTGACTATTTGCATAAATGAGCTCTTCTTCGATCATCATTCACAGGATTTGTCCGTGCTCAAAACTTCCTCTGCAGCATTTTTTGACAAGCCCCGAAATCAAAGACTCGGCAGCGATTTACAAAAATCTATGATACTTTAAAGGCTTCTTGCCACTGGTTGTGTCCCAAATGGCAACCTATTCACTATATATAGTGCACCACTTTAGACCAGACCCCTATGTGCATTGGAAAAAAGTAGCGCACTACAAAGGGAATAGTGTGTCACCTGTGTGTCCCAAATGGCAACCTATTCCCTATATATAGTGCACCACTTTTGACCAGACCCCTATGTGCCCTGGCCAAAAGTAGCGCACTACTTTGTGTCATTTGGTGCACTCTGATTCCTAATTAGGATGACAGTGTTACCCTATCCCACTCAATAATGTGTCTAAGTGTGCATACAAATGTGCGGTGGTGTGTGAGATCGTTTGGGTCTAATGAGACTGGAACATACAGTAATTAAAAGGACCAAAGGTAGGATCTGATGGATAAATACCATGGCCTCAGGTCAGGTAAAAACCACACAAATCACTAATAATGATACGGCACATTTAGACAGCTCTGTCAGATCAGTCTCATAATATACTAGAATGTAACAGACGTTGTGGGGTTAAACAATAATTACTGTAACTACCAGCCAAGTCCATCTTTCTTGCTGTCTTCTTGCTAGCAATGTTATTCTCAGTTTAGTGGAACATTAATCTTAAACATTAAACATTAACGTTAATCTTGTGTTGTGAGTGGGAGTGGTCGCAAATGGCTAACTCCTTCCACGACTGGTGCCAGAGATCAGAGAGAGCAGACCCGTCCCCAGATCAAAGCTGAAGCTTTATCTCTGATCCCAGATCTGGGCTCAACACTTCTCCCTAACCCTCGTCAATGAGATAGGGATCTTAAATGCTCTCTGAGTGTTCTCCTTTTATCTGGAACAGCCACTAATATGCCTCATTACTCCAGCAGTCTGGCGAGAAGAAAAAGAGAAATGGATTGGAGGGGACCGACCCTTCCGGAATTCCTTTTGAACCACCTTTTGTTTTCAATGATTAAACAAGTCAAAGATGGTATCCGGGTCAGAGATATGTGGTGTATCATGACTGCATGATAAGCTTGGTGGTGGGCTAGAGAGGCCCGCAACAGTAGCCTGGTGGTACCTTGCTGCGGTAGCCTAGACATAGACAAAACTGCTTGACTGAAGTGGTAGGCTAGAGGAGTAGTGGTGGTGGTGGCTAAGGAGGCGGGGAGAAGCAGTATAAAGAAAGAACTTACACGTCTGTTCCAAATGTATTCCAATGTTTTCTTTGTGAGCGAGCTCACTCCCGGGGTACTCTGAGAGACTCTCTCACCTTGGCGCGTCCCAGGGGGGTGTTGGAGATGGAGGGGAGCATCACTTCGACAGGTGCAAAAGCTTGTTTCACACCACGGTGCACACCTAATAGGCATACTGGAGTTGAGTGTGTGTGCTATGCTGGACCTGAACTGATGGCAGGCAAAATGTAGTACAGTCCCCATCCCCCATTCCACTCCACGGCTGAACAACAGATGGTACGGTAGCCTGTGGGAACCTGCAATTCACCGTTCATCAGAGGACGCAGGGCAGAGCAGGCAGGCCAGCACATCCTTTAAAAAACCTAGATTGAAGCTCTTAAGCTATAAAAAATATAGGTGACACCATGGACTGGAACTGTTGTCGTTTGGCATTCAAGGAAAGTCATTTGTTCGATCATAAATAAATAATTCATTGTCCTCTACGAGAGCTTCTAAATTGCTACGGTCTATCTCCTACCCTTATTTAAACAACCCCTTGCAACTAGGAGTAGGACAGTAAAAAAGGTATACAATATTGCCTAAAATGGAGCGTTTGCTTCCTAAGTTAGCAAAGGAAGAAAAGCCATACCTGATGCCACTAGGCCTGTGTTTGCTGGAGCATGTATATTTTCTGCAYACAAACTGAAATAAATAAATGGACTGCTGAACCCATGCATGACCTTGAGGCTGAGCCCTGGCACCTAGCTGCTTGCCTTCGAGTGAGAAACCCATTAAAATGTAGCTGTCTTCTGAAGAAAAAAAAAWTTGTTTCAAGGTGCTAATGCATCACTAGACAGGTGTTAGGGTGGCTCCCCGAGGTCAAATCTACAATGCTAATGTCTTCAAAAACAACACACTGGTCTTGTGGGTCTTTTTGGAGGCTGCAGCCTGTTTATCCCATGTTGGGTCCAAAAGAACCCAGCAGAGGTTTGGTCGGTAATAGCTGCAATCAATAATTGAAGGTACATCTCCCTCTGTGTGAGCACCAGGCTCTGGCACACCAGCACAGAGGCAGACAACACGATTACTGACTGCGTCGCAAGACTTGTTTTCCATCTGCCGCAGCGAAAGAAAGTAGTACAGAGAAAACAAGAGAGATTTATGCTGTCATGGCTGTGTCGTATTTGGCATATATATAGCTGATGTATCACTTAGGACTTGAGCTCGCTAGTTTTGATGACGAGGGACCTCTTGTAATTAATCTCAGTTACAGGAGATACGCTCTGATAAGAAGTGATGAGTTAACTGTTCGCGAACATCAGGCTTTATGTAGTGAAGATGAAACGGAGCTATCCCAGGTCACTGGACCGGAGAGAGAGACATTAACTGTAATTTAACAACACTATGTCTCTATGACGAGTTGTCAAAATGAAGAACTTGTGAACTGTAAACAGATTTTTCAAATGGTACAATTTCAATGGCTGTTTGTACGGCTCTGCTAACAATATAGTTGACTTAAAGCACCCAGATAACTGACAATGGCTCAACCCAACATACTGTAGACCTTGTCCTTGGTAACCTGAAAGAACAATGATAGGTGAATAGAAGGGCATGTAAACGCTTAGGAAAAAAAGGTTCTATCTAGAACCAAAAAGGGTTCATCGGCTGTCCCCATAGGATAACCCTATGGGGACACCCGCAGAAACCTTATGGAACCCTTTTTTCTAAGAGTGTAGAACAACAACATATGTTTTTGAAATGTCTCTCCAAAGATGATGAGGGATTCTGCCTGCACTTCTCATCGGTTTGCCTGTGTTGCCGTGACTACAAGAGTATGTAGTCCAAACATGGCAGGCTTATGTAAAAGAGGATAGATAGAAGCTGTAAAAACTGGACACACACGCTGTCACACCTACACACACACACACACACACACACACACACACACACACACACAAGCACACACACACACCCAAAGACTCTTCAGACACACAGACACACACACACTTTTCTGCCCCCCTCAAGGTAATCCTCAGCAATAGCTTAGCACTCATAAAAACAGAACACGTCAACTTGGTTGCATCAGCAACAGAGCTCTGATAATCACGGCCCTGGGTATTCTCTTATATTCTGACTGACTGTCCACCATCCATTTACACACCATCTGTAGGCAATACGCATCCGAAAGCTCACTCTACTCGAAAGACCTTTCTGAATGTCTGTGCTTCTTTAGCCAGTCAATGACAGGTGGGCGTAGCTTTCTACGACACTAATGGGTTGTGATGTTCTAAAAAATGATCTAGGGCTTGTATAAATCACTCTCAGAGAAGGGGAACGAAGAAGAAAAGAACCTCATTTATATGGAACGCATAAACTAACTAAAATGAGAAAGAGGACTAACATCAACATTTGTTTTTACATTTGAGTTGTTTTGCAGATGCTCTTATCCAGAGCAACATACAGTAGTGAGTGTATACATTTTCATATTTTTTTTGTACTGGTCCCCCGTGGGAATCGATCCCACAACCCTAGTGTTGCATTTGCCATCCTCTACCAACTGAGCCACATGGGACAAATGAACATCCCGACTCCTATCGCCCCTCTCTGTAACAGCTGTAGTGAGAGGACTAGCTAACATCCTCCTTATCCGATCTCTCATTCCCTCTTTTGTATAGCAATCATTTATCTACCAAGGCAGTCAGCCATCATGCAGTATTGAACTGTCATTTGGTAAATACAAGTTGATATACCCTGTTGTGAGAGTATTGTCTTGTTTAGTTTTTTTCATGCACCCAATCTTTTGGGACTGTTTTCAAAAAAGATGAGTTTACATCCAAAAGTATAGTGGAACCCACTCTCTCCCACGGTGATGTGCAACAAGCAAGGCTTTATTGTAACTAGTTACTCTACATCAGGTATTCCCAAACTGGGGGTACGTGCAATGCCGTTGGCGGTACGCCAAATAAAAATGTGATACACATTTTCAAGTAGTCCATTTAGATTTTCCAACGGGGCTATACATTTGAGTGTTGTTTTTTTCTCGCCCGAGTAGCCTCATTTCACTGCCMAAAATAMAATTTAACCATCTAGTGTTCAGCGAAATAACAWCACAATGTCAAAWACAGGTAGCCTARTYAAAYAATTAACATCCAATCACATTAACCGTTACTGTCTCGCGGGAATGCCACTAACAGTCCGTGTGTAGCCAAACGTAGCTGCTGCTCATGTTGGTATCTGTACTGATGACGCAAACGCCATGACAGGGAGACATAGTGGAGTGGTAACGTGCGTGCAAGCAGTTGCTCCCGACGCCACTTGGGTACACTGCAGCATCCACCGAGAGGTTCTTGGTGCCAAGGGAATGCCTGACATCTTGAAAGACGTTTTGGACACTACAGTGAAAATGGTTAACTTTGTTAAAGCAAGGCCTCTGAACTCTTGTGTTTTTTCTGCACTATGCAATGATATGGGCAGCGACCATGTAACGCTTTTACAACATACAGAAGTGTACTGGTTATCAAGGGGCAAAGTATTGTCAAATTGTTTTGAATTGAGAGACAAGCTTAAAGTTTCTTTACTGACCATAATTTTCACTTGTCTGACCACTTGCATGATGACGAGTTTCTCACACAACTGGCCTATCTGGGTGATTTGTTTTCTCGCCTGAATGATCTGAATCTAGGATTACAGGGACTCTGCCATACAACTATATTCAATGTGCGGGACAAAATTGAGGCTATGATTAAGAAGTTGGAGCTCTTCTCTGTCTGCATTAACAAGGACAACACACAGGTATTTCCATCATTGTATGGTTTTTTGTGTGCAAATAAACTCAAGCTTACGGACAATGTCAAATGTGATGTAGCGAAGCACCTGAGTGAGTTGAGTGAGCAATTACGCAGGTACTTTCCCGAAAAGGATGACACAAACAACTGGATTCTTTATTCCTTTCATGCACTGCCTCCAGTCCACTTATCGATATCTGAACAAGAGAGCCTCATCGAAATTGCAACAAGCGGTTCTGTGAAAATTGAATTTAATCAGAAGCTACTGCCAGATTTCTGGATTGGGCTGCACTCAGAGTATCCTGCCTTGGCAAATCGTGCTGTTAAGACACTGATGCCCTTTGCAACCACTTACCTAAAGTCAGCAAAAAAAGAAACGTCCCTTTTTCAGGACCCTGTCTTTCAAAGAAAATTTGTAAAAAATAAACTTCACAGATCTTAATTTTAAAGGGTTTAAACACTGTTTCCCATGCTTGTTCAATGAACCATAAACAATTAATGAACATGCACCTGTGGAACGGTCGTTAAGACACTAACAGTTTAGGCAATTAAGGTCACAGTTATGAAAACTTAGGACGCAAAAGAGGCCTTTCTACTGACTCTGAAATACACCACAAGAAAGATGCCCAGGGTCCGTGCTCATCTGCGTGAACGTGCCTTATGTAACGGATGTGAAATGGCTAGCTAGTCAATCGGTGACGTCACTTGCTCTGAGACCTTGAAGTAGTGGTTCCCCTTGCTTTGCAAGGGCCGCGGCCTTTGTGGAGCGATGGGTAACGATGCTTCGTGGGTGACTGTTGATGATGGGTCGCTGGTTCGCGCCCGGGTCGGGGCGAGGGGACGGACTAAAGTTAAACTGTTACATTGATGCTGTTGACCCGGATCACTGGTTGCTGCGGAAAAGGAGGAGGTCGAAAGGGGGGATGTGAAATGGCTAGCTAGTTAGCGGTGGTGCGCACTAATAGTCTTTCAATTGGTGACGTCACTTGCTCTGAGACCTTGAAGTAGTGGTTCCCCTTGCTCTGCAAGGGCCGYGGCCTTTGTGGAGCGACGGGTAACGATGCTTCGTGGGTGACTGTTGTTGATGTGTGCAGAGGGTCCCTGGTTCGCGAGGGGACGGACTAAAGTTAAAACTGTTACACTTAGGCATGCTGCAAGGAGGCATGAGGACTGCAGATGTGGCCAGTGCAATAAATTGACAAACAGCTGATCGTCCTCGCAGTGGCAGACCACATGTAACAACACCTGCACAGGATCGGTCCATCTGAACATCACACCTGCGGGACAGGTACAGGATGGCAACAACAACTGCCTGAGTTACACCAGGAATGCACAATCCCTCCATCAGTACTCAGACTGTCCGCAATAGGCTGAGAGAGGCTGGACTGAGGGTTTGTAGGCCTGTTGTAAGGCAGGTCCTCACCAGACATCACTGGCAACAATGTCGCCTATGGGCACAAATCCACCATCGCTGCACCAGACAGGACAGGCAAAAAGTGCTCTTCACTGATGAGTTGCAGTTTTGTCTCACCAGGGGTGATGGTCGGATTCGCGTTTATCGTCGAAGGGAATGAGCATTACACCGAGGCCTGTACTCTGGAGCGGGATCGATTTGGAGGTGGAGGGTCCGTCATGTTCTGGGGCAGTGTGTCACAGCATCATCGGACTGAGCTTGTTGTCATTGCAGGCAATCTCAACACTGTGGTACCCTTCCTGCAGGCTCATCCTGACATGACCCTCCAGTATGACAATGCCACCAGCCATACTGCTCGTTCTGTGCGTGATTTCTTGCAAGTAAGGATTGTCAGTGTTCTGCCATGGCCAGGGAAAAGCCCGGATCTCAATCCCATTGAGCACGTCTGGGACCTGTTGGATCGGAGCGTGAGGGCTAGGGCCATTCCCCCCCAAGAAATGTCCGGGAACTTGCAGGTGCCTTGGTGGAAGAGTGAGGTATCATCTCACAGCAAGAACTGGCAAATCTGATGCAGTCCATTAGGAGGAGATGCACTGCAGAACTCAATGCAGCTGGTGGCCACACCAGATACTGACTGTTACTTTTGATTTTGACCCCCCCTTTGTTCAGGGACACATTATTCCATTTCTGTTAGTCACATGTCTGTGGAACTTGTTCAGTTTATGTCTCAGTTGTTGAATCTTGTTCATACAAATATTTACACATGTTAAGTTTGCTGAAAATAAACGCAGTTGACAGTGAGTTTATGTGAGAGTGGATTCTCGGCCCTCACTCGCATGAAAACCAAATACAAGCACAGACTGTGTGTGGAGAATTATTTAAGACTGAGACTCTCTCCAATACAACGCAACATTGCAGAGTTATGTGCATCCTTTCAAGCACACCCTTCTCATTAAGCTGTGGTGCGTTGTTCACAATGTTCGATGAACAAATAAGGTTTTATATGTAAGATGGTTAAATAAAGAGCTAAACTATTGATTATTATTATATTATTATTTGTACCCTGGTCCTATAAGAGCTATTTGTCACTTCCCACGAGCCGGTTTGTGACTGAAACTCACACGCATTCTTATGTTCAATAAATGTATCGTACAGTGTGTGTGTGGCAGGCAGGCTTACAATGATGGCAAAAAACAACATTTGAGAGTGCGCTGACCCTGGTGCTAGAGGGGGTCCGCAGCTGGAGGTTGAATGTTTGAAGGGGTACGGGACTATACAAAGTTTGGGAACCACTGCTCTACAGGAACACCTAAAAGAGATTTTAGAGAGACAGTCAATTCCCCCCATAAGGTCATTTTGGGAACACCACAGTAATCAATGCCTTAGGGCATGTAATCAGGTATTAAGACGCAGCATGTAAAATATATTTTGTATTCAATTTTAAACCCCCTCTTGCCAACTGTAGTCTCTGGATGATTAGGACCAGAATAACTATGCTAATTGTTCAATAAGCGCACTTTGCTCCGCTTCAAAGCAGAAGATTTTTGCATAACATTTCCCTGCAAGTTCAAAGCTATCGTTATGCCGAACAAATGGCCTTGACTATGGGGGCTGGTTTAAACGACGCACCGAAGAGAGGGAAGGCGGTCGTGAGGCGTCCATGTAATTGCGTAATTWAAACAAGGCTATCATAGAGTAGACCATTTTGTTATATATTTGTTGTTAAAGGCAATACTACGTGCTTTCTAACTGATCTTAATTGGGCATTCGTGTCAAGTGTTTAAGCGCTATCTCATGTTGTATGTCAAAATATGGTAGGCCTATTAGCGCCATTTTGTGAGCAGGACTTTCAAAGCAAAAGCACCGCTTTTCAATATAGTCAGGTACTTTCAATGTGTGTCACCAGACCAGTCCTTCAAACATTTCCAGTGTGGTGGATTCCCTCAAAGAGGTAAAGGCCTTTCCTTTCCTAAAAGTTTTTTGAACAGAGACCCTAAACTTAGCTGTATGTGGTGGGCCTGGCATTTTGCTGAAAAAAACGAATCCAAGATTCTCGCTTTAATTAAGGTTGAATCTATCGTTCCAGGATGACATGTCACATCAATGCCTCAAAGTTTTGCTGGCCAAGTTTCAGTCAATCCAAACAGTCTTCTGTCACTACAACGTGCTCTCTCCGATCCCCAGAGTCTGACAGACAGACAGCTACATGAAGCAGCCAAGGAAGGAAGCAGGATTTGGGTCTGACAGACACGGCTAAGGCCCTACCTAAGAAGCAATAACCCCTCCGAGGGCCGAGTGGAATGGCAGTCAGTCGGCAAGGTCATGATAGCAAAAGGGGGCTGCGTGCCTCCCAGCACTGCATTAATCCATCCACAATGTCACCGAGCTGCCTCACCGAGTCACTGCCACCTCAATCACCACCACCGCTCCTGACATTTTCGCTGTGKGTGAAGCTCAGTTGTATCACACATCTGTTGTACATTTGATCAATTATTTGTTTGGTTTATTACTGTATTATTTCAATGAAAAGACTTGAATACATTTAATTGAATATTTTTGTATATATATATGTCCACGTTGTCTTGGCTTTACAGACTGTGGGAAGACAGGCTTGATCTTACTGCTGATCAAATCAGGTTCACTGAAGGTTATTTGGATGTAAAGAGAATTTAACGTTATCCCGGATTGCGATTTGGGATTTATCTTGCATTGTATAATATGTATCTGGTACAACTTTACAGCGGTTGGTGCCAAAATCGTTTGCATTTTCTGGAACAAATCAGCAATGAATGTGGTATGCGGTAKGTGATCCTGGACGTGGTGGATGTGGAATGTTGTGATAAAGAGAGCTGCATACTAGACGGGTTATTCCATGAAAGAGTGCCTTTTTGCGTCCATTGATTTTTTAAAGTATAAATTGTGCACCAATATTTAATTTTAACAGCCTGTTATATTAAATGAAGACAGCAGGTGTTCAAACTGTAGAACCCAGTTCCTACATTTGAATATAAAAATAGATTTTATCAAACAAAACTATGCTACCTTTTATCTCTGGGACCCTCGGGATGACAAATCAGAGCAAGATTACTGAATGTAAGTACATTATTTCCCTTCAGAGGTGAATGTATCAAACCAGTTGCCGTGATGAAGTTGTTTTGTTGTTGTGCACTCTCCTCAAACAATAACATGGCATTTTTCATTGTAATAGATACTGTAAATTGGACAGTGCAGTTAGATTAATACGAATTTAAGCTTCCTGCCCATATAAGACATGTCTATGTCCTGGAAAGTTGGCTGTTACTTACAACGTCATTCTAGTCACATTAGCGCACGTTAGCAACAACCGTCCAGGTTAAGGGACACCGATCCCGTAGAGGTGAAGAACACCTGCTCTTTCCATGATGTAGACTGACCAAGCTATGATCCCTTATTGATGTCACTTTTTAAATCCACTTCAATCCGTGACACAATTGAGACATGGATTGTGTATGTGTGCCATTCAGGAGGGTGAATGGGCAGGACAAAAGATTGAAGTGCCTTTGAACGGGGTATGGTAGGAGGTAACAGGTGCACTGGTTTGTGTCAAGAACTGCTGCTGGGTTACTCACACTCAACAGTTCCCTGTGTGTATCAAGAATGGTCCACCACCCAAAGGACATCCAGCCAACTTGACACAACTGTGGGAAGAATTGGAGTCAACATTGGCCAGCATCACTGTTGAATGCTTCCGGGCACCTTGTAGAGTCAATGCCACAACAAATCGATGCTGTTCTTTGGGCAAAAGGGTGGGGGGGTGCAACTAAATAGGAAGATGTTCTTTGTACACTCAGTGTAGATCTGGCTATAAAGGTATGTAGCGCATCACTCTTACTTTGGTACATTAACACCTTCTTGCACACTCTATCTCTCAATTTCTCTCTCTCCAGCACCCTCTCTCTCTGTCTCTCTCTCTCTCTCGCTCTCTCTCTCTCTAGCTCTCTCTAGCTCCCTCGTCTCTTTCCATGTCTTGTTCTTTCTTTCGCACCTCTCTCTCCATGTCTTGCTATTTCACTCCCCCTCCTCTCTCACTTGCTTCAATGTTTAATGTTTAATTTAAACCATCGCTGCAAAGTAAAATCAACAGGGGGGCTGCATGCTGTGTGGAGAAGAGACAGTTCCACAGTGCCCCCAACTGGTTATCTGGGGGAAGTGTCTCATTGATGGGCGCAGCATTACAGAGCTTTCAAAGGCAACATCAGGCTGTTTATTAAAGCAGACAGAGCTCAGCCATATAGCCAAAGGTGTTTTGCTATGTTTAGCTAAAATACAGAGCCTCAGAAGATATTATGTAAGCCTTCCTTCATAACATACTCCGTCCATTTCACAGAAAGCTAGCATATAGACGTACTGTCAGTTGGGTTGGGTAAGTTACTTTCTAAATGTTATCATTTACAGTTACCTGTCCAACATTGTAATCGATAATGTAACTTTTGGATTATCCAAAGTAATCTGATTACTTTCTGTTACTTTCGAATGACTTTCCTGTTAAGAGACATTAGAAGAAGACAAAAAGGATACATCAAACGCATTTGGTGTGTCATCATAGTGGTCTCTGACTTGTGGTCAGACTCGCTCAGATGGAACAAACCTAAACTTGTGGCCTTATTCAATGCTGAATTGAATGACATTGAGAAAACAGAAAGGTGACGTGTTTTTTTGCAAACATCCTTTCTGAATTTAAAAGTAATCCAAGAAGAAATCATCTAGTTTTTCAAAAGTATCTGTAATCCGATTACAATATTTTAGCTGGTAACGTAACTGATTACAGTTACTTTTTTGTGTAATCGTATTACATGCAACCGATTACATGTAGTCAATTACTCCCCAGCCCAAGAAATAGCAGAGACAGACAGAGAGAAAGAGAGACGCTATTCTTTGCCTTTGTCATGGTTAGAGAGAAAGAGAGAGACTGGTTAGCCTACTTCTCCATGGAATGATGTCAGTGCCTTTTTGGTCTAATAAGACAGGCACAGCCTGACAAACAAGTCTTTTTCACGGTTACATTTTCTGGAGATTGTCTCTTATATATATATATTTTTTTTTTAATTGTACCCCCTTTTTCCCACCAATTTCATGATTACAATCTTGTCTCATCACTGCAACTACCCAACGGGCTCAGGAAAGGTGAAGGTCAAGTCATGCACCCTCTGAAACATGACCCGCCAACGCTCGCTTCTTAACACCCACTCGCTTAACCCAGAAGCACCAATGTGTCGGAGGAAACACCGTTCAACTGATGACCAAAGTCAGCCTGCAGGCACCCGGCCCGCCACAAGAGTGCGATGAGCCAAGTAAAGCCCCCCCGGACGATGCTTGGCCAATTGTGCGCCGCCCTATGGGATCGAACCCCAGGCTGTAGTGACGCCGCAACACTGCGATGCAGTGCCTTAGACCGCTGCGCCACTCGGGAGGCTGATTGTCTCTTATTTTATCACAATTAGTGGGAACACTTTACTTGACACCCAGGAAACACTTTACTTGATACCCATAACCATGTCATAACAGCTGACATAACTTGTCCTAACCTTTCATATGGTCATAACACTATAATGACCCATATATTTACAAAATGTGACAATGTCAAGAAGCATTATGCCCATCATAATCATATAGCCAGATAGGCCTATCACGTACATACCCTTGTAACCGAGGCTAGCTAGTCAGCGGTGGTGYGCGCTAATAGTGTTTCAATCGGTGACATCACTCGCTCTGAGACCTTGAAGTAGTTGTTCCCCTTGCTCTGCAAGGGACGTGGCTTTTGTGGCGCGATGGGTAACGATGCTTCGTGGGTGTCAGTTGTTGATGTGTGCAGAGGGTCCCTGTTTCGAGCCCGGGTCGTGGAGAGGGGACGAAAGCTAAACTTTTACACCCTCATATCAGTCATCAGTCAAAGAGAGGGTGTCTTGTCCTGCTCCTTCATTTATCCTTGCCTAGTTAAATAAAAGTTCAACATTTATGTTGGTGTCATTACCCGCCATACAATAACTACCGTGGTAGGTTTTGTGGGTTTTTACACTCTTATGTAGGTGTCATAACCAGCCATATAATAACGCAATATATGTCACAAAAGGTCTAAATATATGTCATGACAGTGTTATGACCATATTATGACATAGTTACGTGATAACGTGTTATGACGCTGGGTGTCAAGTAAAGTGTTACCCAACTGGTAAATGCAGATGTGTGTAACTAACATTATGTCCTCAAGGGTTGGTGTATAATTCCATTTAAATCCCGTTAATTTAAGAAGTGAGTCGAAATAACAATTCAAAAATACATATTCAATTCTTGAGTTGTCATTTCACTTTAACTGAATTGAAATGTAATTGATCCCATCTCTGCATGGTGACAACTGAGCACAACGACACGAGGATCGAGCACCAGACACTTATCAAGTCGTCACTGTCTTTTCATTGACAGATGAGGACAGGATAAAAACACTTCAGACCTGCTTCATATCTTACTCATCTTCARCTGGCTCTGACAGATTCCTGTACCGAGCTGTATTCTGCCGGATTACCGCCATTTCCCCCCCAGAACACTTGGATATCTTTATCGTCTCACTCTCATCTGAGCAGTTCAGTTTTCTCCCACAGCTTTTAACTCGTGTGGCGAGTAGACACTGTAGTAAGAGTAAAATGGGGTTACAGTGTGAACAAAATAATCACCACGTTACTTGAAACGAGATCCTCCAGAGAGAGGCCTGGAGATTGTGTTGTTTTATACTATAAAAACACTAAACTGTAAATGAGATTGAGGTTACAACTCGAGTATAAGAATATATATATATATATATATAGTATTTCATTACAGAAAGCAGATGCTAATTACCAAGAGGGCAGTTTAGGTCTCTCTCCTTTATGGAGAACCAAAAAAGGAGTTTGTTTGTGCACAGCGAAACTGAATTTTTGCCTACTAAGGGCTTGTAAGTAAGCATTTCACAGTAAGGTTGTGAAATGCTTTTGGCGCATGTTGCATTTGGCGCATGTGACAAATAAAGTTAAATTGTATTTTTTATTTTACTCCTGTTTCCATCATCAGACCGTTTATAACTTGGTATCTCAATGACACACAATGCAGCTGATAAGCACAGTAGTCATGACAAAGACGTGTTATTCTTTGACAAATAGATTTTGAACAAACATAGGTCAATTTTATCGTTGAGTGTCTCTTCCATGGGAGATTAAGGATTCAAAAAAGAACATCAAGGCCCTACCTAACCCATAACGCTCTCTATCACATAGAACAAGCATCAGAGGCTGAGTAGAATTCAATACTCTAGAATAAGGAAGTCATACAAAGTAGCAGGACATACACACAAGGCATGCGTCCTCCTGCTCCCCTCTTAGCTTTTCAGTCACATTTTGTCTCGGTGTACGCTTGTCAGTGGAAAGYCTTTCAGGGCACTCTGAGATCTACATCTTTTCAGTTAGACCTGCCACCAAATAATGGAGGGGGAAAAAGCTCTCTGTTTGAGATTGATAAAGGCAGGAAAACCGTTTACCCATCAAACGCTCAGGCTTATCAGTAATGCCAGTCTCGAGAGGTCGTCTGCGCTGCACTTGTGTGCTCTGAAGAGCATATGTGTCTGTGACTGCGTCCAAATTGGTACCATATTCTACAGACCCTGGTCAAAAGTAGTGCACTAAATAGCGAATAGGGACACAGTCTCCGGAGCCTTCAATCCCAGCTTTATGACTTTGTTTATTGATGCATCTTGGATTTTTTTCATTAAAACCAGAAGTATCTTGTTTGAAGATATGCCTATCAATTTTGTTTGCTCATAGTGTTTTATGACAATATATCTGTTTTTTGTTTGTTTGTACGTACGTGTGCGTGTACACATGTGTATGTGTGCGCATGTATGAGTGTGTACGTGCATCTGTCTGTCTGTGTCGGGTCTGTTTGTGGGTGCCGGTGCATGCATGCAAGCGTGCATACGTGGGTTTGCCATAAGGTCAGATGGTCTCCATTTTTTTCTCATGTCACAATACTGTGGTGCAAAGTTTTCTACAATACCTCAGTGTCTTTCCCCATTTCAAACACCAGCCAAACAGCTGCGGAGCTCTCTCTATGCAGCCCTGACAGCCCAGTCATGTTGTGTCTACAGAGTGACAGAAACACAGACCATCATTGTGTAACATGCTGCAGTTTGAGTTCCTGGTGGCAGTGAGCCTGTCAGTGTTTCCAACTATCAAATCAAATCCAAGTTTATTTGTCACGTGCGCCAAATACAACAGGTGTAGACATTACAGTGAAATGCTTACTTACAGGCTCTAACCAACAGTGCAAAAAAGGTATTAGGTGAACAATAGGTAAGTAAAGAAATAAAAACAACAGTAAAAAGACAGTGAAAAATAACAGTAGCGAGGCTATAACAGTAGTGAGGCTACTTACAGGAACCGGTTAGTCGGGCTGATTGAGGTAGTATGTACATGTAGATATGGTTAAAGTGACTATGCATATATGATGAACAGARAGTAGCAGTAGCGTAAAAGAGGGGTTGGTGGGTGGCGGGACACAATGCAGATAGCCCGGTTAGCCAATGTGTGAGGGCACTGGTTGGTCGGACCAACTGAGGTAGTATGTACATGAATGTATAGTTAAAGTGACTATGCATATATGATAAACAGAGAGTAGCAGCAGCGTAAAAGAGGGGTTGGGGAGGGACACACAATGCAAATTGTTCGGGTAGCCATTTGATAACCTGTTAAGGAGTCTTATGGCTTGGGTGTAAAAACTGTTGAGAAGCCTTTTTGTCCTACACTTGGCACTCCTGTACCGCTTGACATGCGGTAGTAGAGAGAACAGTCTATGACTGGGGTGGCTGGGGTGGCTGGGATCTTTGACAATTCTTAGGGCCTTCCTCTGACACTGCCTGGTGTAGAGGTCCTGGATGGCAGGCAGCTTAGCCCCAGTGATGTACCGGGCCGTACGCACTACCCTTTGTAGTGCCTTGCGGTCGGAGGCCGAGCAGTTGCCATACCAGGCAGTGATGCAACCAGACAGGATGCTCTTGATGTTGCAGTTGTAGAAACTTTTGAGGATCTGAGGATCCATGCCAAATMTTTTTAGTTTCCTGAGGGGGAATAGGCTTTGTCGTGCCCTCTTCACAACTGTCTTGGTGTGTTTGGACCATGATAGTTTGTTGGTGATGTGGACACCAATGAACTAGAAGCTTTCAACCTGCTCCACTACAGCCCCGTCGATGAGAATGGGGGCGTGCTCGGTCCTCCTTTTCCTGTAGTCCACAATCATCTCCTTAGTGTTGGTTACGTTGAGGGATAGGTTGTTGTTCTGGCACCACCCGGCCAGGTCTCTGACCTCCTCCCTATAGGCTGTCTCGTCGTTGATCAGGCCTACCACTGTTGTGTCATCTGCAAACTTAATGATGGTGTTGGAGTCGTGCCTGGCCATAGAGTCGTGGGTGAAAAGGGAGTACAGGGGACTGAGCACGCACCCCTGGGGGGCTCCAGTGTTGAGGATCAGCGTTGCAGATATGTTGTACCTACCCTCACCACCTGGGGACAGCCCGTCAGGAAGTCCAGGATCCAATTGCAGAGGGAGGTGTTTAGTCGCAGGATCCTTAGCTTAGTGATGAGCTTTGAGGGTACTATGGTGTTGAACGCTGAGCTGTAGTCAATGAATAGCATTCTCACATAGGTGTTCCTTTTGTCTACGGGTCTGTAGTCATTTAGGCAGGTTGCCTTCGTGTTCTTGGGCACAGGGACTATGGTGGTCTGCTTGAAATATGTTGGTATTACAGACTCCATCAGGGACATGTTGAAAATGTCAGTGAAGACACCTGCCAGTTGGTCAGCACATGCCCTGGTAATCCGTCTGGCCCCGCATCCTTGTGAATTGTTGATCTGTTTAAAGGTCTTACTCACGTCGGCTATGGAGAGCATGATCACACAGTTGTCCGGAACAGCTGATGCTCTCATGAATGCCTCAGTGTTGCTTGACTCGAAGCGAGCATAGAAGTGATTTAGCTCGTCTGGTAGGCTCGTGTCACTGGGAAGCTCGCGGCTGTGTGTCCCTTTGTAGTCTGTAATAGTTTGCAAGCCCTGCCACAAAGACGAGCGTCAGAGCCGGTGTAGTACGATTCAATCTTAGCCCTGTATTGACGCTTTGCCTGCTTGATGGTTCAACGCAGGGCGTAGCAGGATTTCTTTATAAGCTTCCGGGTTAGAGTCCCGCACCTTGAAAGCGGCAGCTCTACCCTTTAGCTCAGTGTAAATGTTGCCTGTAATCCATGGCTTCTGATTGGGGTATGTACGTACAGTCACTGTGGGGACGACGTGTTGAGCTGTAGCCTATGTCACTGTGTTGGTGTTTGTCTGCAGTCTATTGCAGACAGAGAGCAGAATTGCCACTGCCACACCCACATAGTGGGCACGGCAGAGGGAGAGAAGTGGGGAGGTGTGGTACTGTAGTAACCAAGCATACGTAAGGGAAGAACTGAGACTAAATGTTTATGGTTTTGCATTGTGTTTTGATTAAAGGGACGTGTATGTTCTATTGTCTCCTGCTCTTATAGCATATGAATATAGAAGTTGGAATGCAGTGTGTTTGATCAGTTCACAGTGAATAGGCTATGTTATGCAAATGTCATCAGCCTACATTGTAAAGTGCATTTGGAAGGTCAAAAGCTAATGTGGCCAGACTTGTGGCCTGGACTTCAACCTTCAATACTAATGCTCATCCTAAACCCTTGGTTATAAGCAAATGTTGAACTCTACGTGAGCCAGTGTAGTAAAGTCAACATCTTTACCTTCTGCAAACACTGAGCACCAGTCCATTGGCAAATGTTTATTACCCATTAACCTTGAATGATAGAAGACCTTTTGGCTGTAACGTACATATCAGCCTCACTGCCTACTTAGTCAACTTGTCACGGCCGTTTAAAGGAGTGGACCAAGGCGCAGCGCTTTGAGCGCACATACTTATTTATTTACCGATGTCGCCAACAAAAACAATAAATATCAAACCGACACGTGACGCCAGCGTAGTGCATCCAGGCAACTAACAAGGACAACTACCCACAAAACCAACTTGGAAAATGGCAACCTAAATAGGCTCCCCAATCAGAGACAACGATAAACAGCTGTCTCTGATTGGGAACCCATCCAGGCCACCATCAACCTAATTACCCCTAGACAATACAAAATCCCCATAGATAACAAAAACCCTAGACAAGACAAAAACCCATAGACAATACAAAAACTAAACAAACCACCCTTGTCACACCCTGACCTAACCAGATAATAAAGAAACCAAATATAACTAAAGTCAGGGCGTGACACAACTGAGGTTGAACCGTCAATGATAATTTGGTTTAATTTATTACAAGTGAAAAGGAGTGAATGTTGCAAGGTGATGCTATGTATGACACACACACACACACAAATATGAGGGATCTGACKTTGCATATTACACATAATCACATGAATAAGATGTCTTCCGAAGCTTGAAATACACCATATGRGACTCTTTCCTTCTGACTAGAGCATATGCAATCAGAGAGAGTGCATGAAGCTTTATCCATTCTATCAGTTCCAGCCACTGGATGCAGCAACCAATCATAACCAAAGGAGGTCTATGGGGAGATAAGAAGACAGACTGGTTTGGTACGCATTGTTTCTACAGACAGACTGGTGTCTTATGGGAGGGCAGGCAAGGTGAACTAGAGGTAGAAGTACTGCAGGTAACTCTAACACTGTGGCCGATACACACACATAGTTGGACATTTTTGAGTCCGATCAATGCTTGATTATATTGGATGAAAAGAGCAGCACATTACTGCAGTTTGTAATATTCCATCTAGGGGGCAACAGTATTAACAACAACACAACAACAACAATACATAACTAAACTAACATATGGCTTCTTCCAGACACAACCAAGTCTGAAGAATCCAGGAGACACACTCATAAGACGCTTTATCTCTCTCGCTCACACACACACATTCACAATCACACACACAAAGACTCACACACAAAGACTCACACACAAAGACTCACACACAGACATACAGCAAGCTAGTTTAAGATGACAAACGACACATTCGATTGGCTATATTATCAGTGAGAGGGATTTGAGAGAGGAGGGATAATTGCAGTCATTTTAAACACTGGTGGCTGTCCTAAAAATCCCTTTATAAGGGAATATTATAGTTAATCTTATGGGTATTTATGGGAGCTTTCAATACAAACCCACAAGTTGTTCTTAGTGCTAGTGTTGGTCTGAGTAGGAGTGCTGATCTAGGATCAGGTCCTCCGTTCATGCAATCTTATTAGTTATGAAAATCTGATCCCAAATCAGCACTCTTACTCTAAGATGATTCGTATATGCAGCCCCTGTTCTACTGTATGGTGACCTTTTGTTTTGGAAAAAAGCTCTATTCCCTGCAGGGTATTAGGCCCAGAAGAGAAGGGAGATCCCAGCTCTCTCTAGTTACCTGAGATGCAGCTCACTACTGTTGACTGTAACAGACTGTTGTCAACATGTGTTCCTCTCTTAATAAGATTCATCAGGTGAAGATATCTCTAACAACTACAGTTATCGGACGAAGTGGTTCTCCTCTGCTTCCTTGTGCTTGCAGGAGTCTTTTTACAAACCTCAATCGTGACAGTACAGGAGATCATTTTCCTGCTGGTTAGCTCCCTTTCTAGACATGCAAGGTCGTTCCTTTACCCTATTTGTATTTTTCCACCAGTTTTTGATCCTATAAAGTTTTATACTGTGTTTTTTTTATCTATAAAATTCCTGTCCATGCTTGCATGTTTGAAGGCTACCTACTGTACCTACCTACTCCATTCCAGAGCCCAGGCAAAGTGTCATTGTTGTTATACAATAACACAGTGTGCTGTCTTGCTATGCGCTGTATATTTCCAGTCCCTGAAGGGTAAAAATGACTCTATGATGACAGGGTCTCTCTGCTAGCTCCAGCATGACCTCACCATGCCCTTTTACGATGCAATTGTTGTTACATTGTTGCTTTTACTACACCAATGCAAACACACTGGGGAATACAGTAATGTGTCACGACTTCCGCCGAAGTCGGGTCCTCTCCTTGTTCGGGTGGCGCTCGGCGTCGCCGGTTTTCTAGCCATCATCGATACACGTTTCATTTTCCATGTGTTTTGTCTTGTTTTTGCTCACACCTGGTTTCAATTCCCTCAATTCGTTGTTGTGTATTTAACCCTCTGTTCCCCCCATGTCTTTGTGTGAGATTGTTTATTGTAAGTGCTTGTGCACATGTTGACTGGTGCGCAACAGTTTTTGTACACATGTCCTGTTACTTTTTATGCCGTTGGTTTTTGCTATTAAAACCTGTTTGGGATAGGGGGCAGCATTTTCACTTTTGGATTAAATGCGTGCCCAGAGTAAACTGCCTGCTACTCTGTCCCAGATGCTGGGTGCAATAAAATGCAAATTAATTACTTAATCRTACAATGTGATTTTCTGGATTTTTGTTTTAGATTCCGTCTCTCACAGTTGAAGTGTACCTATGATAAAAATTACAGACCTCTACATGCTTTGTAAGTAGGAAAACCTGCAAAATCGGCAGTGTATCAAATACTTGTTCTCCCCACTGTATATGCATATATAGTAGTATTGAATAGAAACACTCTGAAGTTTCTAAACTGTTTGAATGATGTCTGTGAGTATAACAGAACTCATATGGCAGGTGAAAACCTGAGAAAATCCAACAAGGAAGTGGGAAATCTGAGGTTTGTAGTTTTTCAAAGCTTGGCCTACCGAATACACAGTGTCTATGGGGTCAATTGCACTCCTAAGGCTTCCACTAGATGTCAACCTCTTTAGAAACTTGTTTCAGGCTTCTGCTATAAAGGAGGGGGGATAGGGAGCTGAATGATCTGTGTCTGGCAGAGTGTCTCAGGCTCGTGACGCGCGGTCCCGACAGAGTATTCTCGTTCCAGTGCTTTTCTACAGACAATGGAATTCTCCGGTTGGAACATTATTTAAGTTTATATTAAAAACATCCTAAAGATTGATTCCATACATCGTTTGACATATTTCTACGACCTGAACAGAACTAGGTTTTTGTGCGACTGTAGTGCTCGCGCCTCATGGAGATGGATTACTGGGCTGAAACCGCTACACAGTGGCTATTTGGACATAAATGAGGACTTTATGGAACAAATCAGTCATTTATTGTCGAACGGGATTCCTGAGAGTGCATTCTGATGAAGATCATCAAAGGTAAGTGAATATTTATAATGTTATTTCTAACTTCTGTTGACTCCAACAAGGCAGTTTTTCTTTGGCTGGATTGGGCTCTGAGCGCCGTACTCAATTATGCTTTTTCCGTAAAGTTTTTTTGAAATCTGACACAGCGGTTGCATTAAGGAGAAGTCTATCTTTAATTCTGTGAATAACACTTGTATCTTTATCAATGTTTATTATGAGTATTTCTGGGATTTGATGTGTCTATCTGCAAAATCACCGGATTGTTTTGGAATCAAAACATTACTGCACGTAACGTGCCAATGTAAACTGAGATTTTTGGATATAAATATGCACATTATCGAACAAAACATACATGTATTGTGTAACATGATGTCCTATGAGTGTCATCTGATGAAGATCATCAAAGGTTAGTGATTCATTTTATCTATATTTCTGATTTTTGTGACTCCTATCTTTGGCTGGAAAAATGGCTGTGTTTTTTTGACTTGGCTCTGACCTAACATAATCATATGTTGTGCTTTCGCTGTAAAGTCGTTTTGAAATCGGACACGGTGGGTAGATTAACAAGAAGTTTATCTTTCATTTGGTGTATTGCACTTGTTATTGTGTTAAAGTTACATATTTAAAAAAAATATTTTTTAAATTTCCCACGCTGCCTTTTCAGCGGAATGTTGTCGAGGGATTCCGCTAGCGAAACGCCTGCGCTAGAAAGGTTAAACTGCTTCGGCTATTACTTAGTTCTGCTCTCCTGCATCTGACTTCCCTGCCACCGGTTACGCAACCCTTACATAATGTCTATTGTCCCATTTCGTTCTGAGTTTGTATCTGCGTATAAGTATGAGGAAGGAAAGCCTGTAGGCTGTCAGAAAATAGGTCTGTCGGAGAGCCAATAGTTGAATGTGTTGGACAAATATGACAACTGTTTGTTGTACCAAGTTACCTGGATGTTATCCTTATGCTGTTGCAGGGTATACTAAATTAATAGAACTTCTTACACTGATCTGTGGTCAGTTTAGCATTTCCCGACTTAATGGTTAAGTTTGGGATTGGGGGAGGGAAAGCTGTTCTGAACTGTGTTGATTCTTTATGGGTTTTTTTGGCTTTTTTTCTTTGTTTGTTTTGTGTGTTTTATGTATTCGTACTATCATTGTAGAGGCCACTGATGTTGGCCTATCATTATTACATCATCTAGAATGTTGGCATATTGATATTTGCTCAAGACCATGCTTTTCGGAAAAGCTTTCAAGAACCTCTGCTAACTCTGTTCTCATGTCCTCCGGATCTGGTGACACCTGTATACAGCTTTGATTGTTGTCTGTGTTCTATGTTCTGTGTTTTGAATTATTATTTTTGTCTTTGTATTTATTTTACGCCTTAGGTCTGCGAAAAGCTCTTTACAAATTAAATGAATGATTATTATTATTTGCAATTCCAGAACTGTGATGACGTCACAGATATAAATCTATCCTGATTTACCTCTGTGACATGACCATTTAAATTGGCAAGGGATGGTGTAAACATTCCAATGTTACTGCTACCAAAACTATCTACTACTATTTATTACTAAGTATTCAAATCAAATGTTATTTGTCACTTGCTTCGTAAACAACAGGTAGACTAAGAGTGAAATGCTTACTTACGTGCCCTTCCCAACAATGCAGAGAGATGTTATTTTTAATAATAGAAAAATAATTACACAAGGAAGAAATACACAATGAGTAACGATAACTTGGTACCGGTACCGAGTCGATGAGCAGGTAGATTGAGGTAGATACAGTATGTACTGTACTGTATAGGTAGGGATAAAGTGACTAAGCAACAGGATAGATAATAAACAGAATACTATTTAGCCTACTCTATTTCTATTTTACTCTACYCTCTTTTTATTACTTGATATTATTTATTTTATTTGTTACTTAGATTTTTTTTTTGTCGATTTTTTTTTGCTTTGTTTGATTAAACTGAATGGACAAAACATTAAGAATACCTGCTCTTTCCATGACATAGACTGACCGGGTGAATCCTGGTGAAAGCTATGATCCCTTATTGATGTCACTTGTTAAATCAACTTCAATCAGCGTAGATAAAGAGGAAGAAACAGGTTAAAGAAGGATTTTTAAGCATTGAGACAATTGAGACATGGATTGTGTATGTGTGCCATTCAGAGGGTGACTGGGCAAGGCAAAATATTTAAGTGCCTTTGAACGGGGTATGGTAGTAGGTGTCAGGCGCACCGGTTTGAGTGCGTCAAGAACTGCAACGCTGCTGAGTTTTTAACACTCAACAGTTTCCGTGTGTATCAAGAATGGTCCACCACCCAAAGGACATCCAGCCAACTTACACAACTGTGGGAAACAATGGAGTCAACAAGGGCCAGCATCCCTGCAGAACACTTTTGAAACCTTGTAGAGTCCATGCCCCAACTAACTGAGGCTGTTCTGAGGGCAAAGGGTGTTCCTAATGTTTTGTGCACTCAGTGTTTATCGTTTGTATGGTATTTTGTCTTGACCGTGAAGGGGAGGTCGTGGAGGCAGACAGTCTCTAAAGTCAGTGTCAAGTTTCGGGTATTTTACTTTATGTTTTCTATTTACTTTGTGTATTTAGTTTCTAAACTGTTAGTTAAAACTACTCCATTATATTATTATACCAGGTATTCCCAAACTGGGGTACGCCAAATAAAAATGTGATTCACATGTAAAAAACATTTATATTTTCAAATAGTCCATTTGAGGGGTTTTTCTCGCCTGAGTAGCCTTGTTTCTATCAGGTGTGAAGTTAAGACCCAGATGCAGACAACGTCGAATTAACAATGTTTTAATAATCCAACAGGGGCAGGCAATATACAGGTCAAGGCAGGCAGGGGTCAGTAAACCAGAGGTGGGGCAACGGTACCGGATGGCAGGCAGGCTCAGGGTCAGGGTAGGCAGAGCTCAATAATCTAGAGGTGGCGCAAAGGTACAGGTCGGCAGGCAGGCTCAGGGTCAGGGTCAGGCAGAGTGGTCAGGCAGGTGGGCTCAGAGTCAAGACAGGCAAGGKTCAAAACCAGGACGGCGAGAAAAAAGAGAGACTGGGAAAAGCAGGAGCTGAGACACAAAAACGCTGGATGACTTGACATACAAGACAAACTGGCAACAAACAAACAGAGAACACAGGTATAAATACACGGGGATAATGGGGAAGATGGGCAACACCTGGAGAGGGGTGGAGACAATCACAAAGACAGGTGAAACAGATCAGGGTGTGACAGTTTCACTGCCAAAAATAAAATTAAGCCATCAAGTGTTCAGCGAAATAACAACAAAATGTCAAATACAGGTAGCCTAGTCAAATAATTAACATCCAATCACATTAACCGTTACTCTCTCGTGGGAATTCCATTCCGTTTGCTCAAAAATGTATAAATGGTTAAAAAAAAGTAAGGCCAGCGTCCATAGAGACACATACCAGCTCTACTGGTAGTACTGCTACTACCAGCAGTACYACACCTGCACCCAGGGGCGCCGCTAGGGATTTTGGGCCCCGTGAAAAGATATCACATTGAGCCCCACCACCACAGGCCACACCAACCCTGAGCAATTGCTGTAACCACACACCTCCAGAACCCAATCGACCCATTCAAAGCTTTAAATAAGTCTACCTTTGCAGGCTTGCAACTCTCTTGCAGTCCAATATTTACTGACAGTGAGCTGTGGAAATTTAACACTGTGCAGACATGCATGCAACATTCTGCATACAGTGGAATGTGGAAAGACTGATGCCCTCTATAAGAAATGTGCTAAAGGCCATTTTTTACAGTCTAAATGTAATTTTAATGATACAATTCTTGAATAGAAAATGAATGAATAACTTAAAATAAATATAACTTAAATATACATTAACCTCTTCAATTCAAATAAATTAACATTGTCATCATCTATAGAATGATATAACAAACAAAATAATAAAATAAGCAGCAGATTTTTGAACTAAGTATACATACCAACTAGAAAATAAGCAGCTGTAAAAGTGGAAATGGAAAATGGAAAACAAAATGGAAATGGAAATGAAAAGGCCTGATGGTGGCGCTAGAGGAAAGGTCAAGTGGTCACCAAATCAATAGGTTCCTTCCACTTGGGGTCTTGATTGTGCACAACAAATTTTATGGCAATTCAGCCATTACTTTGAGATATATCTTGTTCTCAGTCTGTTCACAGTCTTGTTCTCAGCCTGTGGGCATCATGTGTGTAGTGATCCAATATCCATAGCCATGTCATTTAACAGTTATCACTGGCCCTTGCTCAGCCTTACTCACCAAGAGCCCAGCGCTGAGTTTTCTTGCTAGCAAAGTCACTGATCAAGTCTTTGAAGTCCAGCTTTCAAGGTAACTGACTGCAAAGCCTATCCTGGGACATAGTGGACCTCAAATAGTTTAAGCTTACTGAAAGCTCTCTCGCCACCAGCAACAGTCACAGGCAGTGTGCAAAATATATGTAAAGCAATGCACACTTCTCCAAAAATGCTTTGCAGCTACATCTTACAAATTGCATTCAGGAGACCAAGAGGGGACAAGTTAGGGGGGAAAGGGGCAGCATATACAGTGTTCAGGTGTCTAACTTCATGTTGAAACTCAGGTGTAGGATCTCTGGAATACTTCATATAACTGACAATTAACCTATCAGTCTGTGTCATTGTTTTTTGTTTGAATTGTTTACGCATTCGCTATGCGAGGGAAATTGTAAGACAAGCGGAACTACGTGTCTAAGAACTGGTGTAAAGGGGATTATTTAGTGATGGGTCGTTCGCGAACGAGTCGGCTCTGAGAGCCAAGCCAACTCACTCACAGTCACACACTTAGCAGCCGAGGAGWGAGAGGAAGGACAGCTGTGAAAACAACAGCTGGAAAATGAGTCGGAAGCACAGTAGCATTTGGATGCRTTTTAATAATGTAGACAATGTTAGAGYACAGTGTAGAATTMGCCAAAACAAAATMTCATATMAAGMCRGTTCTACRCACAACCTASACCGGCATATGYGAACTGTGCACCCAACTGTGAAGCTAGCTGTAGCGGAGCTTTGAGAAACTAGCGGGCCTGCTAGTGATAGTGGTRGAGCCAGCACCTMCACACGTGGAGATGTATCCACTCAGTCAAGTAGGCCTACTCCGCGACCCACAGCTACACAGTCTTCTATGGACCAGTTTATGCCAAAGTCTATGTCTGTAGCAAAACAAGGCCAAATTGATATTGCATTGGATAAAATGATTGCCACCAATTTCCAGCCATTTTCGATCGTGGAGGACAGAGGTTTTAGAAATTATAGCAATAGTCTAAATCCAATGTACACAATTCCAAGCAGGAAAATCCTTTCAAAATCACTTATTCCACAACTGTACGAGAGCACACAGGCTTCAGTGTGGGAAAGAGTCCAAAAAGCTACTGCAGTTTGCCTTACCACTCACTGCTGGACATCAAGGGTAGCCAATTCTTACAGTTCAGCGACAGACACACCTCAGAGAACTTGGCAGAGGAACTGTTGAGAGTGGCCAGAGAATGGCAGTAGATGGAAAAGTGGTCTGTTGTATTAGCAACAATGCAGCTAACATAACCAAAGTCATGAACATTTTAAAATGTCTTGCCCACACAATCAACCTGATTGTAAGAGATGCTCTGAAGGTGATGAAGCCCACTGTGGACAAAGTGAAAGCAGCTGTGGAATACTTCCACTGGAGCACAGTAGGTCCTGAAAAACTAAAGTCTACACAACGCCAGATGGGGATGCCTGAGCTGAGGCCTAAACAAGACTGCACTACAAGGTGGAATTCAACATTGTATATGTAGAAGCGGTTTCTTGAGTCAAAGGATGCCATCATCTCTACCCTGGCCATTGTCAATGCACCTGTTGATGCTCTGACCCAAGAGGAATGGGAGGTGGTGGAGGAGGTGTGCAGAGTCCTGGAACCCTTTGAGCAGGTCGCTGTCCAGATCAGTGGAGATATGTACAGTAAGCAGTTATTACTACATCACTATTTAATCCAGTATTATATATGTAACGGTAGTCTTCATCCTCCTCTGACGAAGAGTAAGAAATGTCGGACCAAGATGCAGCGTAGTGAGTATTCATGTTTAATTTAGAATACTTGAAACAAACAAACAAAATAACGAATAAACTAACGAACACGAAACAGTCCCGTATGGTGAACAAACACAGAAACAGGAACACAGTAACAGGAACAATCACCCACAACCCACAATACAAAACAGGCTACCTAAATATGGCTCCCAATCAGAGACAACGACAAACACCTGCCTCTGATTGAGAACCATATCAGGCCAAACACATAGAAATAGACAAACTAGACAAACAACATAGAATGCCCACTCAGATCACACCCTGACCAAACAAAACATAGAAACATACACAGCAAACTATGGTCAGGGCGTGACAATATATGTACTGTATATGAGCAGCAGATGAGAATGTAGTATACAGAGGCTCTCTGCATGTTTACTTTTTGCCAAAAACAAGAAAAGAAAAATAAACTGTTMGTTTTATTAGTACATTGTAAATCAAATATTATATTAATATTGAATATTGAAAAACATGTACCTAATGTTCTAATAATGTTTTAGGGCCCCTGTCAGACACAGGCCCTTAGAATCGGTCTAACTTTCCCCCCCCATACGGCGCCCCTGCCTGCACCTGTCGACGATACAAGTTGTTCTGCTTCCACGAGCACATCCAATGCTAGCATCAGTAATTCTACATTTGTTGTTAGCCAAACTTGCATGGACACTGACCGTTGTGAATTTGATGCAGCCGAAGAGCTACTGCCCCCTTACCCGGGAAAGCGCCGAACAACAGACAGGGATGATCGAAGAGGCGCAAATATGATGAGAACTACATTGATTTGGGGTTCACTTATATTGGGAGTAGTGCCTTTCCTCAGCCACAGTGTGTTATATGTGCAAAAGTACAAAATCGCACAACTCGATGAAACCTTTACTCTTGCGCAGACATTTAGAAACAAAACATGCCAATTTGAAAATAAGCCACAGGAGTTTTTTGAGCAAGAATTAAGACTTTCGAGTAGTAAGACATGTATAAAAGCAACAGATACTGTTAATAMGAAGGGGCTAGAAGCGTCTTATATGGTGAGCTACCGAGTGGCTAGGACAGGCAAGCCCCATACTATTGTGGAGGACTTCATTCTTTCTGCTACCGCGGATATGGCTGGGACAATACTGGGGGAAAAGGCTCAAAAAAACTATACAGACAATGCCTCCATCAAACAACACTGTTTCACAACGCATCAGTGACATGGCAGGAGATGTTTTGAAACTATTACTGCTTCGCATACAAGCCAGTGAATTCTATGCATTACATACTGACCACACCACTCACGTCCTGTGCGCAAGCGTCGCAAAATAAATGTACACATACATGTTATTTAATCATTGCACCCACACTGCTCACACGTGCCAACGAGCGTCTGCATTGCCAAGTCAGTTCTATTTGTGACTCTGAACGCGGTGCATGTTCTGCCTCTCCCATCTCCTCATTGGTTTATAGAAGCAGATACCGATGTGTCATCTCCTCATTGGTTATACCGACGTGGGTAATTGAAAGATTAACCGAGGTCGGTCGGTCGTGGTAATACACGTTATTATGAAAGTCAGATGCCAATCGCCATATAAAGTCCAAAGACGAAAAAGCGTGGAAAGAGAAGAGATGACTAGAAACAATTTGGTTGACCGTTTTATGTGTGGATTACTTGTCGGAGTACAGGACCTTGTGCATTTCAGGTAAAATAACAACTCAACGTTTATATCCCAGGACAAATTAGCTAGCAACTGCAAGCTAGCTAGCTAAATTGCCATAAATGTTTAATGGTTCAGAGTTTGTTTTGGTATTTCAACCTGCGTGTCGTGATCGCATTTGGTGTGAGGGGACAAAATCAATTTGCACACGATGGCGCACGTGCGAGTTCGGTTTGGGCATGGTGTCACAGCTGGATGAGTCAACAGACTTGGCGGGCCTGGCACAGCTCCTGGTATATGTCCGTTACGTTTGTGGGGGGTCAATTAAGGAAGACATCTTCTTCTGGAAACCACTGGAAACCAGGACAACAGGAGAGGATATTTTTAAAGTACTGGACAGCTTTGTGACATCAAATGGACTTTGGTGGTCAAGATGTGTTGGTATCTSTACTGATGGYGCAAAAGCCATGACAGGGAGACATGTTGGAGTGGTAACGTGCGTCCAAGCAGTTGCTCCCGAGGCCACTTGGGTAAACTGCAGCATCCACCGAGAGGCTCTTGCTGCCAAGGGAATGCCTGACAGCTTGAAAGATGTTTTGGACACTACAGTGAAAATGGTTMACTTTGTTAAAGCAAGGCCTCTGAACTATTGTGTATTTTCTGCACTATGCAATGATATGGGCAGCGACCATGTAATGCTTTTACAACATACAGAACTGCACTAGTTCTAAAGGGGCAAAGTATTAACATGACGAGCTTAAAGTTTTCTTAGCTGAACATAATTTTCACTAATGACCACTTGCATGATGACATAATGACCACTTGCATGATGACGAGTTTCTCACACGACTGGCCTATCTGGGTGATGTGTTTTCTCGCCTGAATGATCTGAATCTAGGATTACAGGGACTCTGCGCAACTATATTCAATGTGCGGGACAAAATTGAGGCTATGATTAAGAAGTTGGAGCTCTTCTCTGTCTGCATTAACAAGGACAACACACAGGTCTTTCCATCATTGTATGATTATTTGTGTGCAAATGAACTCAAGCTTACAGACAATATCAAACGTGATATAGCGAAGCACCTGAGTGAGTTGGGTGCGCAATAACGCAGGTACTTTCCTGAAATGGATGACACAAACAACTGGATTCGTTATCCCTTTCATGCCCTGCCTCTAGTCCACTTACCAATATCTGAACAAGGGAGCCTCATCGAAATTGCAACAAGCGGTTCTGAGAAAATTTAATTTAATCAGAAGCCACAGACAGATTTCTGGATTGGGCTGCACTCAGAGTATCGGCCCTCACTAGCATGAAAACTAAATACAGGCACAGACTGTGTGTGGAAAGTGATTTAAGACTGAGACTCTCTCCAATACAACATTGCAGAGTTATGTGCATCCTTTCAAGCACACCCTTCTCATTAACCTGTGGTGAGTTATTCACAATTTTCAATGAACAAATAAGGTTTTATATGTAAGATGGTTAAATAAAGTGTCACGCCCTGACCTTAGAGATCCTTTTAATTCTCTATTTGGTTAGGTCAGGGTGTGACTAGGGTGGGCAATCTATGTTTTCTATTTCTTTGTTGGCAGGGTATGGTTCCCAATCAGAGGCAGCTGTCTATCGTTGTCTCCGATTGGGGATCATACTTAGGCAGCCTTTTTTCACCTGTAGTTTGTGGGATCTTGTTTTTGGTACTGTGCTGTTTAGCCCTACTAGACGTTACGTTTCGTATTTGTTGTTTTTTCGGTGTTCATTTAATAAATTAAAATGTACGCCTACCACGCTGCACCTTGGTCCGATCCTTCCATCGACGAACGTAACATAAAGAGCTAAATTATTGATTATTATTATACTATTACTTGTGCCCTGGTCCTATAAGAGCTATTTGTCACTTCCCACGAGCCGGGTTGTGACAAAAACTCACACTCATTCTTATGTTTAATAAATGTATCGCATAGTGTGTGTGGCAGGCTTACAATGATGGTAAAAAACAACATTTGAGAGTGCGCTGACACTGGTGCTAGAGGGGGTACGCAGCTGGAGGTTGAATGTTTGAAGGGGTACGGGACTATAAAAAATTTGGGAACCACTGTATTAGACTAATGGTGGCATGTTCCTCATCATGGAAGCATGTTGGTAGCAGACCCGGGTTAAAATAGTCCTAATATTTGAAATCTTTCAAAAAGCGTTTACTTCAGCCTGTCTGGAGTGCCAGATGGGTGGAGTTTGCGCTTCTGTGACTATTTAATTCGTTCCAATGGGCCAGGCAAGCTTAATCAAGCACAGATTTGAACCCAGGTCAGATTGTTACATAGAATTAGAATGTTTCATTCTATGGGTTCTTTTCTTTTTAATTATATATTCTATCCCACTACAATCAACCCATAGACAATTCTATATTATATTCCACTACAACTATCAACCCATAGAATTAAAAGGGTTCATACTGTAGGGCGGCAGGTAGCCTAGCGGTTAAGTGTTAGGACAGTAACTGAAAGCTCGCTGGTTTGAATCCCCGAGCCAGCTAGGTGAAAAATTGGTCGATGTGCCCTTGAGCAGGGCACTCAACCCTGGTAACTCTGGATAAGAGTGTCTTCTAAATGGCAAAAATGTATGGGTTCTATTCATTCTTATTCTATGAGTTCTATTCATTCTTATTCTATGGGTTGTTAGATGTAGTGGGTTTAAATACTAATTTCATATACTGGGAGAGGAAGGAGGTGTCATTTGATAGAAAGAAGGTGGAGGAGGACAGGAGGGAGATTGAGAAGAGGGAGATGCAGGTGGAGAGGAGGGAGAAGACTGTGGGAAGAAAAGAGAAGATTATAAGGAGAGGGATCAGATCGTTCTGAAAAGCGAATGACTGATGGAAGAGAGGATGGCTGTCAGGGAGGAGAATGAGAATGTTCAAACCTAGGTGGGAGAGGAGGTGGAGAAGGTGAGAGTGCAGCTAGCAAAAGAGAAGGAGATGACAGAGGGAAGGAGAAGCAGAGGCTGAGGGCTGGAGTCCATGTTGAGGAGACGGAGAGAAGAGGACGCTCTTGCAAAACTCCTGGACATAAAGAGAGGAGAGATAGAGAAGCTGATCAAAGACAAGGAGTGGATGAGGGAGGAGTTGGAGAGGAGGAAGGAGGAGTAAGAGGCGTTGGTGAAAGAAAGACAGAGACTGGTGAGTAGGATGGTCGAGAATTAAAGACAAATAAAACTGTACAGTGACAGTCGCTACGTAGCATTAAGGTCAGGAGTAGAACATTTTATAGCCCTAACCCAACACATAATCAATCAATTCTAACTGTACCCCTCACCTTTGACCCCAGTATTAACCGTAACCCCCATATGTCCTGTTTTTATTTTGTTGCAGCTCTCGATGGGTTGTTCTACCACCTTCCTCTTCACCCTTAGGTCCCCAAGGGGACCCACCTCCAGCACGTGTAAAACCAACRGCCAACTACAACTCCTCTTCTCTCCTCGCCTCTCCTCTCYTATGCCCATCTCTTCTCCCCTCTCCAAAAAGAAACATTTGTATTTACATAGAAAATGTTGTTTGTGATTGCTTTTTAAATAAATAGGTGGTCTAGATAGATCTACTGTATGTTCTAGTTCGATGTCTACTAAGTTGGTCTAGATTCTAGAACTTGAGATAGCAAGCTAACAAGCTTGTGTGTGCAAAGCGGCACCAGAATTAAAAACACATATTACCTTTTTGTAAATATATMTTTTTAAAAATATATTTCAGAAAACATCCTGGATAAATACTAAAAGAGCACATTTTCCATAAGCTGTAGGTAGAACTGTGGTCTAAATGGATAGTTCAGAGCTTCTGCACTTGTCTATAACCTATAGGAAACAATATATGGTCTATACTTGACTGGAGGTTTCTCACTTTCGGGTGACACAAATTGCGATATGGGGGAGGGGAATTGGCAAGTATATGCACATTTAATAGTGTAGTATTTACTACAGGTAAAAAGTGTAGTGTTTTTGCGGACATTACTGTAGTATTTACTACAGTGTTCATTTTTGCAGATAATACTGTAATATTTACTATAGTATTCTACAGTATACTACAGTTTACTATATAATTATATAGGAAGTACTGTAATATTCAATAGTAAACTGTAGCATTATATAGTAAACTGTAGTATTCTATAGTAAACTGTAAATCAAATCAAATGTTATTGGTCACATACACATGGTTAGCAGATGTTATTGTGAGTGTAGCGAAAGGCTTGTGCTTCTAGTTMCAACATTGCAGCAATGTCTGTGTCTCTGTGTTAGTGATGGCTGTTTAACAGTCTGATGGCCTTGAGATAGAAGCTGTTTCTCAGTCTCTCTGTCCAAGCTTTGATGCACCTGTACTGACCTCGCCTTCTGGATGGTAGCATTGTGAACAGGCAGTGGCTCAGGTGGTTGTTGTCCACCCTCTGGAGAACCTTGTGGTTGTGGGTGGTGCAGTTGCCGTACCAGGCGGTGATACAGCCTGACAGGATGCTCTCAATTGTGCATCTGTAAAAGTTTGTGAGGGTTTTAGGTGACAAGCCAAATTTCTTCAGCCTCCAGTAGTATTTTATATTAAACTGTAGTGTTCTATAGTAAACTGTAGTATTTTTTATGTGGGGAAAAAGTAGGTGCAGACACTTATTGCTCCTATGATACTTGTGGGTACAGTTATAGGTGTATCATACATTACTGTGTGTGTGTGTGTGTGTGTGTTGTGTGTGTGTGTGTGTTGTGTGTGTGTGTGTGTGTGTGTGTGTGTGTGTGTGTGTGTGTGTGTGTGTGTGTGTGTGTGTGTGTGTGTGTGTTGTGTGTGTGTGTGTGTGTGTGTGTTGTGTGTGTGTGTGTGTGCCAGCCTGAGCCAGGCCCCTTAGTGTGCAAGTGAAAAGTAATCTGAGGCCCGGAAACAGCTGTTCTCATTTGGGTATTTTGACAGTAGGTCATTAGCAAACATGTCTTGGGTTTTCCTCTGGAAATTGAGAAGGCAGTGAGGCACTCCACCAGTCTCTCTCCACACCCCAGCATCTCATCCCCACCCTCCCCACCACAGCCCATGAGTAAATAATACACACCCCATTACTCAGAGCTTTCAGGTTTTACTGTATCAAGGGTTTACAGAGAGAGAGTTCAGTCTGCTATCTTAAATCTTGCCATTTGATATTAGGCTACATTTAGCTGGTGCTGTGTACTGGTACTCTTTGCTGTCTGTATCAATTTAATCTCACAGTGGAAAGCAGACCGTGTTTCATTTGATTGGCATGTCTTCAAACTGTACATGTGGAAAGAACAGTTACGGCTGTTTTCGAGCTGTCTGTCAAACGGGTCTCCGCCCCTTTAATCATACCATTGGTCAATATGCACATGGGGTGTTTTACTCATTGGTCGTTTTTTGTCAACACAAAGCATTCCCCACCTCTCCTTTGCCCTGTATGTGTGCTGTTGAACTGGGTGAGGTTCTACTTGTGAACGAAGCGGAGAAGTAAATAATTTAAATGTCTCAAATATCTTTCTTGCTAGCCAACTAGCTTCCTATGACGGAAGTTAAACTACTGAGATAACTCGAGACCCCCTAGCTACTCAAGCGGCGGCTCGTGCGTAAATGGGCAGTATGCGTTTGTAGTTTGACATTAGCTAGCTATAGTAGCGTTGGCCATTCATTCAGTCGCTAGCGGTGGGATGGTTTTCTTTTGTGTCAGCTATATATTGCTAGCTACTCTGTTTGCTATGGCTAGCTAGCTTCTGCATTTGACAGCAGTGACCGCTCGAGATACATCATGCGATTCCGCAAGGATACGATCGTCACCTGTTTTCTAGCTATCAAGACAATATGCTCGCTTGTCCAAGGGAAATAACAAAATTTAATTTAAAACCATAGTTGGTATTAGGGAATAAGGCGGACACTGATCTTGAGAATTGGCTACTGTAAGCCGTCATTGGCTATCTATCCTCGGCGAAACCGGTTTGGTAGCTAACTAGCTGGCTAAAGTGATTGCTAGCATAGCTACATTTGGATGCATACGGAAAATGGCATCAAAGGCAAAGGTTGGGATAATTAATGAAAGCAACTCCATTCATGAGAGTGCCAAGACCTGCGCGAGCAGTCCCATGTTATTGGCCGGAGCAGCATCGTTAACGTTGAACAACAGGACATACTCACTCGATGACCTGGACACCATTGCCACAGTTGGTAAGTTTAGGCAGCAAGCCAGTATGTTGCAGTACACACACTGGTGAAACTGGTCTGTCTATCACAGGGCTTCTCACACTATCCTGCCTATCAACTAGGCTATATAGGGCATAGGCTACTACTACTGGTACATGTTTGGCTCGTGCACAACAGCACAAGCAATGAAAGCCAAGGCGACTATGTGATCAGCCATTTCATGGGATATGAGATCATGACATGGTGATGTGCTGAACATGAAACATCATTCAACTCTTGAGTCAGAAGATAGCTGTCATGACTCTGTTCGGTCTGCTACTTAATCTGTCAGCTGGATGGGGACAAGGACGTTCTCCATTTCAGTCAAGCCCACCCATAGGTTTAAAGTCCACTCTGTTCCCAATCATTGAGGAATTCGTCATCCCACACAGTTGCTGGGATGGTCAACATTTTCTTGACATGACAGTAGGGGAAATATCTGTGTACATCTCAGGGATCAAGCAGGAGAAATGGCCGCATTGCATACATGAAATAACCATCTTGAGAAGTGAAAGCTTAATGGAGGAAACGTTTACTTCCCTCATTATCAGACTTTTGCAACATTGAAACCCTTTCGACTAGTTCAGAGAGGATGAGTATATATTATTTGTTAAAAAAAATAAAAAAAAGGAAATGGCTATATTAGTAAGGTGAGGTGTCAGATGTTCCTGTTATTGTGAGCAGTGCCCTGTGAATGTCAAAGGAATGTCAAAGTTTGTGTTTGGCTCTGCTCACTTGTATGGGCATGTAAAGTCCTTTCACTGCGTGGGTAATGTGTCAGCAGGCTCAGCTGTTGAACAGTGTTTTTTTTTCACATGGGTGGAGTCCTCTGTGGTGAGTCTAATGTCAGAAGCCAAGAATGTTAAACAACATGCACTACTTCAAGACTGAACACAGGCTACTGATCACGAAAACCACYTCATATTTTACAGCGCTCTCATATTTGATTCATGACAAGGAGGACACTTAGCTAATAGAGAATTCCCATCATTCTAAGCCCACGCGATCAGGGCAAAGATGAAGCTTATAGACCGAAGATAAAATCATCCAATTTGCAAAACCTTTTGGTAGATGATGATGAGAGGGATTTACTTCTTATGACAAATCAGTTACATGTCTTGAGGACGGCTTTTGTCTAATGGTCATTGAAATAATGAGGCCCCGTGCTCTCACGTGACATTCGAAGCTTACAGGCATTACAGGCATTTTGCCCATCTTTCATGCATAGGAAACATTTTTTGGTGATGAGGCAAAAATGGTGGGGCCTAAGCCTACATCAAGATACGTGGCCACTGGCCAAGTGCATTGAGTAGCATCAACAAGCTAGGCTCTTATCAGTCCATGTCTGGCCTTGTTCCATCAAATATGTAGTGCCAGTCAAATCAACTCAAAACACAGGCCTATCTATTTCTGCTCCCACAAAATTAGAACAAGAAGCATTCTGTATTCTATTCAAATGCATGTAGGCTAGCATCCAGCGAACCAAGAATCTGACAAAATAGCACACCTTGAGTGTCGCAGTGAAAACAGGTGTCACTGTTTCTCACTCTAATTGATTCAGTTCAGTTGTGGAGCAGAAATAGGTCAGTCATTTCCCCTTCACTTTTCCAAGTTAGCTAGACCTCTGGTTTGTTTCCATGCAAAATACCTCACATTGGTGTTGAGAGAAACATCCATTTTGTGCCATTTATTACCATATAGCCTAGCTGTTTTTATTTTTTGGRGAAACACTATTCAGTATTCAATACATCATGCAAGTATTCAGCGCAGTATTTGGTGCATATCCCGTTGCTTCAGGCATTGCTGTATTGGAGAGAAAAGGACAAACTAGGCTTGACCCACTTGCAGGGAAAAACCTATGTCACATTACCAAATTAAATCACGGGACATTTCTGGTGGTAATCACTCAATATGGAGAAAATAGTATATACAGTTGAAGTCAGAAGTTTACATACACCGAAGTGCCTTTAAACAGCTTGGTAAATTTCAGAAAATTATGTCATGGCTTTAGAAGCTTCTGATAGTCTAATTGACATCATTTGAGTATATTGGAGGTCTACCTGTAGATGTATTTCAAGGCCTACCTTCAAACTCAGTGCCTCTTTGCTTGACATCATGGGAAAATCAAAAGAAATCAGCCAAGACCTCAGAAMAAAAATTGTAGACCTCCACAAGTCTGGTTCATCCTTGGGAGCAGTTTCCAAACGCCTGAAGGTACCACGTTCATCTGTACAAACAATAGTACGCAAGTATAAACACCATGGTACCACGCAGCCATCATACCGCTCAGAAAGGGTTCTGTCTCACAACAGCAAAGGACCTTGTGAAGATGCTGGAGGAAACGGGTACAAAAGTATCAATATCCACAGTAAAATGAGTCCTATATCGACATAACCTGAAAGGCCGCTCAGCAAGGAAGAAGCCACTGCTCCAAAACCGCCATAAAAAAGCCAGACTACGGTTTGCAACTGCACATGGGGACAAAGATTGTACTATTTGGAGAAATGTCTGATGAAACAAAAATAGAACTGTTTGGCCATAATGACCATCGTTATATTTGGAGTAAAAAGGGGCAGGCTTGCAAGCTGAAGAACACCATCCCAACCGTGAAGCACAGGGTTGGCAGCATCATGTTGTGGGGGTGCTTTGTTGCAGGAGGGACTGGTACACTTCACAAAATAGATGGCATCATGACTAAGGAAAATTATGTCGATATATTGAAGCAACATCTCAAGACATCAGACAGGAAGTTAAAGCTTGGTTGCAAATGGGTCTTCCGAGTGGACAATAACCCCAAGCATACTTCCAAAGTTGTGGGGAAATGGCTTAAGGACAACAAAGTCAAGGTATTGGAGTGGCCATCACAAAGCCCTGACCTCAATTCCATAGAACATTTGTGGGCAGAACTGAAAAAGTGTGTGCGAGCAAGGAGGCCTACAAACCTGACTCAGTTACACCAGCTCTSTCAGGAGGAATGGGCCAAAATTCACCCAACTTATTGTGGGAAGGCTACCTGAAACGTTTGACCCAAGTTAAACAATTTTAAAGGCAATGCTACCAAATGCTAATTGACTGTATGTAAACTTCTGACCCACTGGGAATGTGATGAAAGAAATTAAAGCTGAAATAAATCATTCTCTCTACTATTATTCTGACATTTCACAATCTTAAAATAAAGTGGTGATCCTAACTGATGTAARACAGGTAATTTTTACTAGGATTAAATGTCAGGAATTGTGAAAAAAAAACTGTGTTTAAATGTATTTGGCTAAGGTGTATGTAAACTTCCGACTTCAACTGTTCATGCACACATCTAAAAATGCAACAGAAGCTACAAAATCAGCAGAAGAAAAATGTCAGTTTGCTGCGTCCACAAGAAGATTAAGCTACTTGAGGGAGCAACGAACGGTGATTGGAAAAGGACATTACCATATGTCTTTACTGTGCCGACAGGTACTAGTCCTAACCTCCCTAGACGGTTGGCTTCTGCAGCAGATTCCTTCTGAATACAAACAAAATATTAATTGAGCTGTTGCCTAAAGACTACACACATGTCATTATTAGCTCACTTCTATTGAGCAAGGTGCTCACTATGTTTGCCAAAAGATTTTCTCTTGCTGTTTTTCGTGCTTTAGTAGTGTATGCCTAAAGCCTGCTTGTTGGGAATCTCGAGATAAGTAGTACTAGGCCCACTAGGAGAGGACAAACATCCGTAGAATATCCATCTGATTGTGCTTACTTTACAAGAACATATCTGCCTTGAGGCGCAATATTACACCAGCAATGTATTCAGGTATAGTAGTACAGTTGCGCTCAGAGTCAAACCTGACAGTTATCTAACCTCTGTCTTATGATATGATGAAGAAGACAAAGAAAGGGTTTGGGCTTTGTTTGCTTGCTCCTATTAGATTACTATGGAGACTGAGAACAGGGAAGGACAAAGAATCCTTGTATGAGGTAAGCCCAAACGTGCTAGAAGCCAACATTCCATGACTTTATCGGGGATTGTGAGTCCATCTCTCTGTTTTCTCTGTTTGTCTACACCCTCTCTCCTTACTCACAGTGAAATATGACTAGACATGGGGTGTTATTTTGTACTCCTCTTGACCTGGGGTTGGGAATAGAGAAACAATCTGAATTGTTGACCGGAATAATGAGCTCAGTCTTGTGAAAGAGTGAGACGACAACTCAAGGAATCTTGGACGGTTCTTCCAGGTTCAACCTCTTTAATTGATGGAAGGGTGGAAGACATGTCGGGCATAATTGAATGTCCCAAAAAAATATGTCATTCTGATTTCATGAAATTACTTGATCCAGAGATCTATTCCTGATTATCAAATGTTATTTGTTACATATGCCGAATACAAGAGGTGTAGACCTTAGAGTGAATGCTTACTTACAAGCCCTTAACCAACAATGCAGTATTAAGAAAAATAAGTGTGAAGTAAAAAATAATGGTGGTTGATTTGTTGCAGAAATAATCTGAATTAAATGTTGCTCTATGCCCTTTGGGGAGGGGGGGGGGTGAGAGAGAATTTAACGCCTTGTCTAATGACTGTTCCTCTCTCTCCTTGCTTCAGGCACAGGGACCTTTGGCAGGGTGTTCCTGGTGAAAGACAAGAAGAGCAGGGCGTTCTACGCTCTGAAGGCTATGAAGATCCCCGACGTGATCCGGCTGAAGCAGGAGCAGCACGTCCACAACGAGAAGGAAGTCCTGACTGAAGTCAACCACCCCTTCCTCATCAGACTGTGAGTGTCTGATCACCTCAACGACACATAACGTAACCAAACATAGCCTAACATGGCTGTCATAACATAAAGAGAAGCCGGCTCTCACAGAACCTGTTAGTTTTTTCTTTAAGAAGCCCTCCTGTTCTCCTCATTACCTGTATTAACTGCACTGTTTGAACTCTTTACCTATATAAAACACACCTGTCCACACACTCAATCAACAGACTCCAACTCCCAGAATGGCCAAACCAGAGAGCTGTGTAAGGACACAGGGATAAAATTGTAGACCTGCACAGGGCTGGGATGGGCTACAGGACAATAGACAAGCAGCTTGGTGAGAAGCAACAACTGTTGGCGCAATTATTAGAAATGGAAGAGTTCAAGATGACGGTCAATCACCCTCGGTCGGGCTCCATGCAAGATCTCACCTCGTGGGGCATCAATGATCATGAGGAAGGTGAGGATCAGCCCAGAACTACACGGCAGGACTGGTCAATGACTTGAAGAGAGCTGGGACCACAGTCTCAAAGAAAACCATTAGTAACACACTACGCCGTCTTGGATAAAATCCTGCAGGCACGAGCCCGCGTGCTCAGCCAACGCATGTCCAGGCCCGTCTGAACTTTGCCAATGACCATCTGGATGATCCAAGAGGAATGGGAAGTCATGTGCTGATGAGACAAAAATAAAGCTTTTTGGTCTAAACTCCACTCGCCGTGAGTTGGAAGGGGGAAAAGGAAGGATGAGTAAGCACCCCAAGAACACATCCCACGCGTGAAGCATGGAAGGGAACATGCATTGCTTTGGGGAATGGCTTTCTGCAAAGGGACAGTGGACGACTGCACACCGTTTGAGGGAGGGGATGGAGTGGGCCGAATGTGAGCGCGAGATGTCTTGGCCACAACTCCCTTCCCGTCAGTAAGAGCATGACGATGGGGGGCGCTGGGAGGGTCTCCAGCGACGACAGACGACCGAAACAAGCCGAGAACGAGCGCAGGGCATACTAGGCGTGAGCTCGCGGAAGAGCCAGCTCGAAGGATTTGGGAGTGGCCTAGGGCCAGTCTCCAACCTTGAACCCAATAGAAAATCTTGGAGCTGAAGGTCGTATTGCCCGCGACAGCCCGAAACCGAAGAGGATCTGGAGAAGGTCTGTATGGAGAGTGGGCCAAAATTCCCTGTTGCAGTGTTTGCAAACCCTGGTCCAAGAACTACAAGTGAAACGTATGATCTCTGTATAATTGCAACAAAGGTTTCTGTACTAAATATTAAGTTCTGCTTTTTCTGATGTATCAAGATACTTATGTCAGGCAAAAAAAAAATGCAAAATGTACTTAAAAATCATACAATGTGATTTTCCTGGATTTTTGTTTTAGATCTCGGTCTGCTCACAGTTGAAGTGTACA
>NC_036852.1:6688432-6786516 GCF_002910315.2 Salvelinus sp. IW2-2015
GGAATTCTTACTGGTTGGTAGGTGATCAAATACTTATGTCATGCAATAAAATGCAAATTAATTACTTAAAAATCATACAATGTGATTTTATGGATTTTTGTTTTAGATTCCGTCTCTCACAGTTGAAGTGTACCTATGATAAAAAATTACAGACCTCTACATGCTTTGTAAGTAGGAAAACCTGCAAAATCGGCAGTGTATCAAATACTTCTTCTCCCCACTGTATAAATAATATATGACATTAAGCAGAAGTCTTTATCCAAGGTGACCTCCCCTACAGTGAGTGTATACGTTTCTAGAATATGTATGTGACTAGGGGTGGTGAATCCCATGACCTTGGTGTTGTCAGCACCGYGCTCCTACCCACTAAGCCACACAAGGCCACTTTCCACTTGTCCTCTACAACCGTTTTGACAAGGCCCATGCCACATACTGTAAGCTGTGCAAACACTGACCAGACTACCGTGTGGTCTAACTCTCTACATCCAACCACTGTTACCTGACCAATATTTGTGTTTGACTAGAGTCACCTTGTTCAAATGTACCGGTGTGTTTATTTCCTGTTTATACCTTCCAGGTTCTGGACCCACCATGACGATCGTTTACTATACATGCTGATGGACTACGTCCCAGGCGGCGAGCTGTTCAGTTACCTCCGTAGCCGCGGCCGCTTCAGCAACACCACGGGCCTCTTCTACTCCACGGAGATCGTGTGTGCCATCGAGTACCTCCACTCCAAAGAGATCGTCTACCGAGACCTGAAGCCGGAGAATATACTGCTGGACAGCGAGGGACACATCCGCCTCACGGACTTCGGCTTCGCTAAGAAGCTCTCGGACAGGTATGATGTAATGCCGTAGAGTACAACTTTATTGTCCATCGAGAAACGGAAATGTGTCTTTGGACTGTGTTATTATATTTCCTACTTCCCTGAGACCACACACACCCTAGAGACTGGAGGCAGCACAAGGTCAGCCGCAGAGCAGCGTCCCAGTATGAGCTGTTCGTCCCTATAGGTATTATCCCATCTGGGAGCAGGTGTACTGCACAGCCAGGACATCCTTAATTGTTAGACATTATGCCCCCTAACAAGTCATTACCAGGATATTATTAGACTGCCATGTTAATTGCGGGAGTGAATGCTGTTTGTTTTTCTGTCTCATTGTAAGACTATAACACGTTTAGGAATTGTAGCCACATTTGCCTGATTGGTACAGTAGGGATATAGATATCCTTCCTGAAGTTGTCATTTTACACATCCATATAATATTCACAGAGTGTATGGAGGGGAAACCTCGCTCTATCTAAGATGGAATCCAAAAACATGAGAAAAAATGCGAAGATGAGATGGAAATTGCCGTTATTTTGTTTTTATATTAGCGTTACAAGCAGCTAGTCCTCTTCAGTAACCTCCGTCGGATTGGAAAGCTGCAGCACTCCAGTTAAAACTGTTTTTGTATCTGCACTGCAGTAGTGTAGTGTTTTGCAGGGAGCCTCGCTGAACACAAACCTGACCCACTGACATGTAAACAAAATGGACTAAGATTACATTTTCTATGGCCGGGAGAGTAAAACAGATTTGGAGTAGATGTGTCTCTGATGTGCAACTTGTGACCCACTTAAAGAAATGGAAGGCAAAAGGAATTGCCTCGAATGCGGCGAGGGTGTGAAGAACAAATGAATGAGCGAAGTTGGCTGCCTTGCCACTGGTGGTGTTCCTCGTCTGTGTGCGCGTGCTTGCGTGTGCGCGTGATCAGTTTGGAAGGTGAAACGATACCCCACTGTTGATGCTTCCACAGTGCCACCTAATGGCAGAATGGACCCGCTTTAGGTTCTAGGATGTGCTCTGAGGTTACCGGTTTATTAGACTAGCTTTGCCAGTCGTAGAGCAGCACTCTGTCCAGAGAGTACTCTGAGTCTGAGGTAAATCAGATAAAGGTTGCATGCCACAAAAAAATGTACAATGCAAGCTGCATTTTCCGCACTGCGACCAGTGTCGTTCACATCAAAATCTATACTAATGGTGGAAATGTACGAATTAAATCAGGGACCTCGAGCCTGCTCCTTAAACAGAGTAACCATTTGCATACAAATTAACCATCACCACGGCAACTGACCAAGAGTTATTTTCCAAAGGGCCGTTTTATTTATTTTTCTTCAGAACATAAAACAAATCAGATGAAAATGATAGTTTGTTGTGTGATATTCTGCTCCCCACTTCAGATACCCTCCCTGCTGGCCTGAGAATAGTGATCCAGGGTTTTWTATGTCCTCCAAGCAGTGTTAATCAGCTGTACTATTGAACCAAAGACATTGATCTACCAATAACACAACCAGAACCAATACTTCCAGCAAACTAAAGCTCCGTCACTGTTGGATCCATATACCACCCGATAGTCCTGTGAGATCAGGCTACACACGCTGTATTAGTTATACCACGTCAATGTACATACTACTGTGAGATCAGCCTGCATAGGCTACACTACTACTGACTGAAGGACCAGTTGACTGACAGCTGATATTATTGTGAGAGCAACCTACATACAGGACACATTACTTTACAAGACTGGGGTTGTCTTTCCCTGCATGTAACAGAAGTCTCCTCTTCTAGGGTAAACTCATTGGAATGTGCAGTGTGTGCTGCGTACAGGGTGACCCTTGGGGAAACCTAGGCTTGGATTGATCATCAGTCAGCTGTTATTGGCTACACATCCAAAATGAACGTTGTACGTGCGCGCGTGTTCCTGTGTTCTGTTGTAGTAACGTAACATCTCGAATGTAAATGGTTCAAACCTAATATTGTTTCTCTTTGTAATGTCTCTTTCTCCTTCGGTCTCTCTCCATCGCTCCGTTCAGGACGTGGACTCTGTGTGGAACCCCAGAGTACCTGGCCCCAGAGGTCATCCAGAGCAAAGGTCATGGCCGTGCGGTGGACTGGTGGGCCCTGGGGATCCTCGTCTTTGAGATGCTGGCTGGGTGAGTAGTAGTGTCCTGTCCTCTGACTGAATGGGAAGGACTGGTGTTGAGCTGAACACTAGTGTCATGAGTCCTGACTGGGAAGGGTTTTAACTGAATACTGTAATGTCTCCTGACAGGGCAGGGTTGAACACCAGGGGGCCCCAGTCCACCAGAGGACAAGATGACTGTGTGGTAGTAGCAGGGGTTGGGGGCAATTTCATTTATATTCAGAAAGTAAACTAACATTCCAATTCTTCTCATTGATTTCTTTATAAAAACATATTGGAATCGGAATTCCAGTTTACTTCCTGAATTGAAATAGAATTGATCCCTTGCTAGTGTAGTAGTATGTATGAAGAGTGGCTATCCTCTATGGACAATGGGCTCTGTCTATGAACATTGGGTAGTATCCAGCAGAATGTCTGTGGCGAGTCAATGGAGAGACAAGTGTGCTTTTATTCAGAGAGTTGACCTTATGATGTTACGTCACTCTGTAGTGGGCTTAATTCCAAGACCAGTCTGCCTTGTGTTTCTGTGATGACAGAGGTGGACGGTCTTAAGGATGAAAGGAAGGTTACAGATTGAAGAAAGGTCAAAGGTAACTTATTCTGACACATTCCCACCGGTGTGTGATCTGTGGAGACCAAGGTTTCATAATAAYAAACTCTGGTGGCTTTAAGCTATGCTCTCTCATCTGAGAACCCCACTCAGTCACTCATTAAATCAAGGCCTACAGAAGCACTGCTGAAGTAGGATTTCTATAGACAGGCCGTAGTTGTACCATAGCTTAACGACGCCGGGTCTGTGTTTCAAATGGCACCCTATTCCCTATGTAGTGCACTACTTTTGAACAGGATTCTGTTCAAAAGTAGTGCACTACATAGGGAATAGGGTGCCATTTGGAACACTGGCAGTGACGCCGGGACGTTTAGCTATGGTACATCTGCGGCCTGAAATTCTATTTCAGCAGTGCTTCTGTAGAGTACACTGGCCTTGAATGAATGAATGAATGAATGAATGACTCACTGACTGAGTGAATGTCTGCTAGCAACATATAGCATCACTCACGTGGCCGGCTGCTCTTCCGCTCCTCTTTGAGACGAGGGAACCAAGTTAAATGATTTGTTCTATATAGCCCAGCCTACACATGAGTTAAGTGCTTGCTTTTTGCTTATAATCCACATGCATTTCTGCAGGCGTCACATAGGCTACATATACTAGGCTAAATATATAGGTAGCCTATGTATGCACTCACTGAACTGTGAGTCGATAAAAGTGTCTGCCAAGTGCCATATTATTAAGCAATAAAGCACGAGGGGGGGTGGTATATGGCCAATATACCACGGCTAAGGGCTGTTCTTGGCAAGACACAACGCGGAGTGCCTGGATACAGCCCTTTGCCGTGGTATATTGGCCATATATCACGAACCCCTGAGGTGCCTTATTGCTATTATAAACTGGTTACCAACGTAATTAGAGTAGTAAAAATAAATGTTTTGTCATACCCGTGGTATACAGTCTGATATACCACGGCTGTCAGCCAATCAGCATTCAGGGCTTGAACCACCCAGTTTATAATATTACATAGACAATGTGTTGGCTCATACAATCCATGGATGCAAGAGAGAAGGGCTCTGATAGTGTTATGTTCAGTACACTATCATAGAGGTTCCCAACCAGGGGTACTTGAAAAGATTCATGAGACCATAGGCCTACTGGTAAAATACTCACGAGGGGGTAAATCAGGGGTACTCCAGGCAGAGCAAAATTCAGTTGGTGGTACAGTAACCGAAGAAAGGTTGGGATCCACTGCCTATCATGTGAATTAGCCGCCCCTAGAGGGCACTAGTTGTTATAACGTCAGGACAGTACACAGGATGGGTTTGGGTGTGTATTGTTTGTTTTGCTATGGAAATGTAGCATAGCCCTTATCCCCAGAATGGGTAAAAATGTTGTAAAATCAGAGATTTGACTTCTTATCTATGCCTTTTGAATAAAATGAACATTGATAGGCCTAGTATTTAGCAGCTAGACGTTTAAAACAATCACGCTGCTTTTCTTCACTACATGGCTGAACAGTTGGGAAAATAGCATCTGTAACATGAATTCGATTTATTTTCATTTTTTTATTTGATTAATTATCTTTAGTGTTTACCATATTTTTAAAATCTGTATGAATATAGAAACATGAGTGGTAGTGAAGTTGTCAGCGACTCAAAAGTATTTTTGTACGTCCCTCCTCACATCACCCTAGTATATTCATGTGCCAGTGGAGAATTCAGTGGCCTTGGGCTTCTAGTGAGGAAAAATGTGACCTTCTCCTTAGCATCCGTCACACGGGTCTTTGAAGTGTGCGCACACACTCAGCGCTCCAGGAGACAMAAGCTCCCTTCAGAACAACACGCCCTAAAGGTTGCCTGCCGCGTAACTGTTTTGTCAAAGGTCCTGTAGCTTCCGTAGTGGAAGAATGTAGAGGGGGGCTACTGAAAGTTACGTGGTGTGGTGTGTTTACACACTCCGACATCCATCCGCCCCAGGGTCCTGACTTCTGGGAATAATCATGACGAGGTCACCTGTGCACTGGGCTCCACACACACTCAGTCCAGCCCAGTCCGCCTGTATCTTGCACACACACACACACACACTAACACACACCGACATACACAGACAGTCCAGTAGGCTTGTATCATCCTGTATCTAATCCTGCCTGGTGGGGGAGCCTGCTCTCCTTAATGAAAACCTGTGTGTGTGTGTGTGTGTGTGTGTGTGTGTGTGTGTGTGTTCCTCCCTCCCACTCACATCACATCTTCTCTGGTCAATGTAGCCTATTCCAGTTCCAAGCTAACCAGAAACAGTTTTAATTTCTGTTTCTCTGCAATGTGTGGAAGATGAGTATTCTTGTCAATTCTTACTGTGGCTGTGCTAGTTTAAATCTACTCCTAAACACCTAGGCCTACTCCCGCATACAGACGATCCTAACTCCTACTGCTAAACATGTTAGTAGTTCCCTGTTTTGATTGATCCTGTTTTCACCATTTCCTCCATCCGTTCCTCTCCCCATCCTCCTCCCTGTGGAATCTTGGCGACACCTCAGGTGTTACGTAAACCGTAGGTTACTGTTATATAAGAGGAGCCGAGTCTCTAGTCTCTCACTGTTCATCACTGGGGACCTAGACTAATCTACCGGCAGGAGGGTGGGGGTACCTGGGGGAGCGGGGTGGTAGACTGCACTTGGCCTCCCTCTTTACCATCCTGTAAGAGGAGGACCCATCAGGAAAGCGGCTCTCTGTTGATTCATCCTTTGGCTCCCCTCGTATTCTAACGCCCTGACTCTTCCTCTTTTTTCCCCCCTCCCTGCTGCTCTGACATTCACTGTAGAGACCTGTCCCTGCTAAAGACATTACATTCCCCTTGGAAACCAGCTTTTCTCAAGGACTTTATTCTGATCTCAGGCCATGACCAAAAATCATTACCGGGCATTATTTCTCCCTTCCTTATCCTGTCCGTCTTAACCTGTCAATAAACTGAAACGACTTTGACTGATGCGTGCCGTCTTCCACTGATGCAGTTCTCCTTTTGATAGTTGTCTTATCTGGCTTTCGTCTGACCGTCTGACTTGAATGAACCTATTGCACAATTCTCTGACCTTTTACATAAAAATAATATTGGTCTGTGTTACACATCTAACAGCCTCCAGGCCCCAATTCCACAGTCAGAGGTTTCTGTCTCCATTTTGACTGGCTCAGCTCGGCAGCCCCTGTGACAAACTGGTGTGATTATCCGGCTGTCTGCTGCATGTGTAATGCATTTAGCTAGGCTGGCCTGGCCCATTATGTAAAGCAGTCTGCACGGTTAATGGGTTGTCCAGGCTGGAGCAGTGCTGGGAAGCGTTCACCATTTAAACCATCAGAGTCACCAGAATGCAGCTGATTGGTCTGAGAAGCTACAGCTCTGTACTACACAGAGACGCGTAGGCGAGTGTGTTCACACACATACGTGTGTTTCCATCCATCAAAAATCTGCATAACAATATGTGCGTTTTCCCACCACAGATATGTTTCCATCAAAAATTATTTGTTGCGCTTTTATCAAAAAAACTTTTGCGGTTAAATTCCCAGGTACCAAAAAATAAATACTAGTAAATGGGTTTCTGTTGCATTTTCAACTCTATTGATGGTTATGTCACAAAAAAWAWATATATATATATATATAGCAAATGTTGGCACCTGCCCCCTAGTCAACAGCTCTCAGATGTGGGTAGGCTACCTACATGTATGAGATTATTATGGACTGAAAAGGCAGATGATTTGTCGAACAGCAGCCATGCATTGATCATCATGTCACCATCAAGCTCATCAGCGTGCACTTTCACCACCCTGTGATATTCATCACAACTTATTTCATCTGTAACCTAATAAACTGCATGCTTTCCCATGTCGTAGTGGGAGGACATTTTACATCATTTAGCAGATGACTTACGTTTTCATACTGGACCTCCGTGGGAATCAAACCCACAACCCTGGCATTAAAAGCGCCATGCCCTTCCARCTGGGCTACGCAGGACCACACAAAATATAATTGTGTGACACTAAGTTTACCTCAATATAATGGTTGTCAATATTTGCGCGTGAAAGGCATTTCCACTGCCATTTCTCGCATAATCAATTTTACAGAGACAAAAAGATCCCCATCCTGTGTAGTGTATTTTTCTTGGCGGACATTTGTAAAGTTTACCGACCAACTTGCTGTTTCCATCAAGCCTGTCGTGACATTTTAATCCGACGTGCTTGACTCGCATAAATAGGTTGGATGGAAACCTGGTTTATGATTCTATTTTTACACGGTGATTTCATTTTATTTCATTTTATTAGTGTTTGCCAATAGGAACAAGCATTTTGAAGGAGTTTACAAGTAATCACCGGTTGAGGAGAGATGACTGTTTTTCTGACATGTTCTTTTATTTTTTCCCTCCAGGTACCCACCGTTTTTTGATGACAATCCTTTTGGTATTTATCAGAAGATCCTCGCCGGGAAGCTGGAATTCCCGCGGCATCTGGATTTCTATGTAAAGTAGGTCGTACACACACCCAAGCACACACACACACACACACACACACACACACACCCAGGCACAGGGGATTGTGGGTGAAATAATGGGAAAGTCCCCAAAGTCTACCACTACCTCGGCACAAACGTATTCCATTATGATACATAATATACGATAAGCCATCTTATAAAATTTCGACTTGTGAGGGGAATGTATGGATGTTGCTTTTCACATTACATTTCAATCCGATTTTTAGATTTAGGTCTTGGCGTGCAGGAAACCAAATGTTCCTGAGAGAAGACTGTTATTGGAAACACAACCGCGTCCACCACCACACTCTCTACCCATAACAAACATGGTGTGTTTTGGAAATGCATTACCAATACTCATGATTAGGACCTGACAATTGGAATTTGGCAGGGCTGCGTTGTGAATACCTTTTAGTTGTGTATGTGCATCTGGGAATGTACCAAATCCAATATTTAACCTATCTCTCCAGTGCGTGCGTGTGTGTGACCACCGCATGTGTGGATGAACGTGTGTGCCTGCCTGCGCACACAGACAACGTGTGTGTGTGTGCGTGCGTGCGTGCGTGCGTGCGTGCGTGCGTGCGTGCGTGCGTGGGTGCGTGCGTGCGTGCGTGCTAACGACTGCGTCACACAGCGCAACCATCCTCCCAAACGGCAGGGTCAATTAGCCTCCCGTGCAGAAGATGAAGAGCTAGCTACGCTGAATGTCGGATGCGGGCCCTCACTAATGACACACTCTGCTGAGTTGGAACTCGTCCTTTAAACCCATCACAACCATCACACTGCTCCTCAGAACAGCTGGAGGCTGGAGTAATGTTAGGAGATTACCGGCTTTAGAAGGAGAGGAGGACCTGGGCTGCACTCAATCAGCCCTGACACACTGTCCCAACCGGATACCTGGGAGAGGCCACACACATACAGTGTTACCTAACACACGCGCACACACAGTCCCGCTGCTACAAAACACACTAACAATAGAGCCCCAAACACTCAAGCCGTCTATCTTTTAGCCACCAAACAGACAGAAGGGTTTTCTTTTTTTTTTTTATATTCCCTCGAGCTATATCACTTTGACTCATTCCCATCCATCAGAACTGATGGCTAGAACCTGAACCCGAGTTGTCTGTCTCTGGCTCTGTCTGTGTTTGTCTGTCTATTGCAGTAACTCTTTTSTATCGCAGAGAAGATAAGACGTGTTACAGTATTACTGAACAGGTGTAAGACCAACAATAAAGTGTTATATGCCATTCAAATATGGGGTGGCAGGTAGACTAGTGGTTAGAGTGTTGGGCCAGTAACCGAAAGGTTGCTGACAAGGTAAAAATCTGTCGTTCTGCCCCTGAACAAGGCGGTTAACCCACTGCTCCCCGGTAGGCCGTTATTGTAAATAAGAATTTGTTCTTAACTGCCTTGCCTAGTTAAATAATGTATATCTTTTTTTTTTATAAATATGGCATTCAGAATATACTGTATTTGTTTAGGTCACTGTGCAGCATAGCAGCATAGAAAAGTCTTGGTGTTTATTTGTGTTTATTTTCTTTCAGGCCGCCTTAGTCCAAACGGAAAGAAAGAAACAAAACTTAAACAACTAAACTAAACAACCAGATATAATCTACGAAGAAAAGATCATGGGCCTTTGTCATGGCATTGATTTTGTTATAATGTTTGAGTCACTCCGATAGCATAAAAACATGGCAAAATGTGCTTTAAAAAATTAAGAAATAATGATCTCCACCACAAGGCAAAATGTGTAGATTTCCACAAAAATGTTGTTTGGTGACTTCACCATTGGCCACACCACTGCCATTCCCACCACCTAAGCCCCATTTTGATCCAGAACAAAACTCTGCTGTGTGCTATATTTCCATAGAAATGTATAGTGACATTGTTTATCGCTTACATATTGCGTAAGATAGAACTGTCTCAGATTGGGCAATCAATTGGAGTTAAGGAAAGTTGTCAGGCTACATGACCATATTTTTATTTAACCACGGGGAGAAAAAACACTGATGTTAGAAATGTCTTTTGTGAGGGAGACCAGTGTGTACATACAATTACAATGGTCAGTGACCTTTTCTTTGACCAGAGCTTTAAACTCAGACACTGTCCTCCAGTTATAAAGTCTTTTGTAGTTCGTTCCAGGACCAAGGATTATTATAGGAGTAGGATTGTTATTATATATAATTATTTATTTTTCTTCTGGGGGGGGGGGGGGSGGGTGTTTCCCCATTTCAGTCCTTGCCGTAGGGACTGTAAAAGAGAGCCGCTGAATGAGAGCGGAGGCTGTAGGATTGTGAAGTTGTTACTTGGGAGGGTTTAAGACACTAAAATGCAGACTGTCAATATTCGGCTGGTATATTTACGTCTGCGCTGGCAGCTCGTTGGTTGTGAGATACGGCAGCTTTATTGAAAGCTGACTCTGTCAGCGCCGGCCGCATATCATCGGAAAACTTACACTKTCATTTTTTAAAAGGCATTGTGAATCATCCCAAATTCATCCCTAAAGTATCCGTACGTCAGCATCTTCATAGTTGTGAAAACGTTAACTTTAAAACCTGTCACTTTCACTCAATTAAAAGAGGGAAAGAGCGAGAGAGGATGTTTCTATCTGGATGAACCTCACACACACGCACATATACACACACACAGGATGTACCTCTCTGTTACCCCATGGCACCTTTATGAGTCTGTCAGTTTATCTGTTGTTCCAATAGCCAAGCTCATCTATCTTGTCAGCTTTTGGACGGAGACGGACCTCTTGACTTCTGACTGAAACTGCAGACGATCTGCTGTCTGAACACACACACACACACTGCTGTCTGGAGACAGTCACAATGAGTTCACACTAACAATCTGTCTCCCTGACTGTCTTTCTATTGTTTTCCAGAGATCTCATCAAGAAGTTCCTCGTCATTGACCGAGCCAGGAGGTTAGGCAATATGAAGGTGAGTTTCAAGATCCAATAATTATTTCAATAATCCAATAATTATTTTTTATTGTCCCAAGCTATACTAAAACATTACACAAGAACAGATACACAGTACTAATTAAACCAATTTTAAAGTATTTTGTTGACTCGGGCAGGTTGTGGAGTGAGTCTTCTGCAGTTTGACGTCACTGTCTCAACACTGAGACAGGAAAGGGCCTAGGGAGTGACTGAATGTCTGCATTTGGTTCCAATTAGTTGGATACGTAGAGGAAGTTGTTGTAGAGGTAGTTTGCACCCTTAAAGGCGTGGGAGGGTGCAGCAGGGGTTTAGGGTGGATCACAGAGAAACATATTTCCCCTGCACTGTCAGTAAGCCAGTTTAGTAGTTAATCACATGGTGTACTGGTTCATAGTCCTGCCATTTCAACAACATTCTATGCAAATATCAATTCTATCTTGCTGAAAAGATGCTCCCTCTTGGTAGCCAGGATGTCCACTGTAGGAGTGAAGCCAGTATGCACAAGCCATCTGCACAGGAAATGTATAGAACGCAACAGAGAAGCTGTGTTTGCACAGCGAGAACTGGAGTCTCCTTCCACAATGAACACGGGTCTCTTGGTAACACCATATTCCCTTTTAAAGTGCACTACCTTTGAACAGGGCCCAGGGGGGCTCTGGTCGAAAGTAGTGCACTATGTAGGGAATAGGGTTCCGTTTGGGACGCAGTGTCACTCAGTAGAGTGATCTGTAATTCCTCTTGAATAAATTAATTTTCTTTTTACACCACTGTGATGAATTGGCTCTCTGTCATAACAGGAGGGATTTTATTTTTAAACTGCACAATGCTGCCCATTTCTACTAGACACTGAGCGGTCCAAAGTAGGCGCCATGCACATCTTAACTCTCATGGCGGATTGATTAGTCCTTGTTTGCTTGCCTCCGTCGTGTACAGTTTGTATGTATGCCTGAGGAACACTGCAGGCCTGGCTTTTACTCAGCCACCAAAGATGGGAAAAAAAAAAAAAGTGTTTATCTGTTTCAGACTTCTAGTCCCTGTAGTCTACCGCAATTTTATGATTCATTCATTGGAATCATGTATGTATCTGGCACTGACGTTCAATCGAAGGATGAGTTCTGAGTGTTTTGAATTACACTGTTCAAAGGCATAAGAGTCAATGTGGGAGTATATGATGTCTCTTTTCAATGAAACAACTGTTGGTAAGCACAGTGATTTAAATAAACATAAATCACCACACGGTCTGTTATTAACTTGTGCCTCAAAGGGTTTTCTGAGGAAAATGTGCTAGTTAGCTGACTAGCTAGCTGACTCGAGTGGTCTAGCCACACACTCCCAGTATACAAGGAGAATCACCACAACACCGCAAAGAGTTGCGAAAGAATGAAGCGTTTTGCGCTAATTGTCATTATTTCAAACCCTTTATTCCAGACGAGAAGAACGTTATTTATCTTGATTCCAGATTGTGTTGAATAGAGCGTCCGCGGACGGCTCTGATGCACAATGTCTTCTCTTGCAGAACGGCGCAGACGATGTGAAAAAGCACAGATGGTTCAAGTCTATAGACTGGGATGGTGTACCTCTGAGAAAACTGAAGGTCTGTCACGTTGGCTATATTACACACATCAATGGGAACACATGTAAACGTACACTTTATTTTCAGTTTATACTGTTTTCATTAATCTCACCATTTAGTGTTGATGTACTTTAAAAAAAAAAAAAAAGAAGCTTTTTTTAGCTCTGTGATGTATTCAGCATCACATTGTTTTTGTTCCCGCAGCCACCCATAGTTCCCAAGGTGTCCCACGAAGGTGACACGTCTAACTTTGATGCCTACCCCGAGGACGAGTGGAAGAAAGATGCACCTGTGCCTGCAAAGGACTTAGAMATCTTCAAGAACTTCTAGAAAGGCGGAAGTAACGACAGAAATACTTCGAAAACATTTAGGTCATGTAGAGAGAGACTCGAGAACTTTTAGACCTTGGAGAAGGTGAGTCAAACTTCTAGATGTTGAAAAAATCTAGACTTCTGGATCTTGCGGAATAACAGAAAGACTGGTAAATCATCTGAGATGTCACCATTGTATGGTCAGCAAGAGAACTTCCAAGGGTCCAAGTCCCAGAACTGTATCTTGCTTGAAGACATTGAAGTGTTCCACATTGGGTGGAAGAGCAGGACAGAATTGACCTAAAAATAACTAAAAGCGCCATCATATCGCCACAATATTTATCTRGTGTTCATTTCCTTTCGTTTGAAAAAACTGAAAAACCTCAGTCCTCAGTTTCTTTGTTTCTCTGAGCCTTCTCCTGTTATGCAAAAAATAAATTGATGGTCCTCTTTGAACCAAAGGGCATTGTTACTGAAATGAATATGTTTAAAATGCAATAATCAGGAATTTTCTATTTTGTTGGGCCAAAAAGGTTCCCGTTTTCTTTGTTGGAACTTGTAGGACTCAACCAACCGAGCAAAGCTTATGATCCAAAAATGATCACGCGTACAGTAGACTCAGTATTGAGCTGTACGTTAAATGGAATTTAGATATGTGGTTACTACATCCTTACTTAGTAGATTGTACTGGATATTTGTCAATGAGAAAGTATAAAACTTGTACAGGAACGTACTACAATATCATGCCAAGCAAGCTTTGTAATATCATTTTATTGACTGGCCGCTAGTCAAATAGGCTGTTAAACTTGTCATTTTTGAGCTGTAAGTACTTGGCTATCTATCGGCCAGACATCCTTGCATGTGTGTGTCAAGGCCAGACCAGAAAGCACTTGTAAAAGGTGCCTTACTTATACTTCAGGAGCTTGGATGTATGTCGTCGTCTTTTCTCCTGACAAGCTAGTGGTACTTTTTCAACTTTTATTTATAGAACGCACACTGTTTATACTTGAGCTGTGCTGTTGAAAACGTTGACTGTTAATAATAGTAATATACGTGGGAAAATTGTTGCGTGGAAGAAGTGTAGCTTGCTACTATATGTGGAATCTGGTTCCTCCCGTATTTTTCTTCCAGTCAACTTCGTCCTATTTTGCTGTTCACACAGTAACAGAAAATGACCCTGTGTATTGACTGGTATGTCTATCTTTGTCTCTAGGTCTCTTTCACGTACTTTAAAGAACTGTAGAATACAGATCTCCAGCTGGTTTCATGTGTATAGCCAAGCAGGAAGTAGTCTCAGCAAGATGCTTGGCCATCTGCTTCAGGCAGCCAATAAACTCTTGTCTTCTCTCCACCAATCATATCACTGGCTAGTAGAAAGCACATCATGACTCGACACATCATGAGACGATCACAAACTGTATCTCGAAAAACTGTATCTCGAAAGTCATTTGTGTCCCTTTAGTCAACTTAAATTATTTGATTTGAACAATTTGATTGCTTGTTTGTCATGATTTATGTAATTTTCTTAACCAATCATGGAACAAAACTCAGTGTGAGTTTATTCGGTCCGTTTGTATTGCTTTTTTTACTTTTTTTTTTTTTTTGTGTGAAGTGTGTTTCTATGGAATTTGCTTTACAAGCCTCAGCCTTTTGCCTTTTTTTTAAGATGTTTATGTATTAGCGAAAAGAAAACAATTATGAAAGAAAAAATACTGTACTTCTAGGTCAATACAAGCATATGTTTTATACCCAATACCATTTTACCAATGCCTTTTGTCAGTGTATAGATTTTTTAAATTATTATTTAACAGCCTACCTTACAAACTTTGTATGGCCTTTTCATATTGTTAATGTTGAAGTACTGTATTTAACTTCTTCAGATACTGTTTAAAAGATCCACACAACCAGGATTAAAAACACCTCCTATCCACTGTCTCAACAACTGATTCTCTTTCCTCTCAGAAGTGTGGTTATAATATATTGTAATGTATTAATAGTGTTAACAATTTGATAATTGCTATACTTTGCTTTCTGATAGGCTAGGTGGAATTGTCTCCATATTGCTTACATCTATGTAATCGTTTCAGATATACCAGAGTACTTGGGGTGGTCGGAGCCAGGGTTAGATTTGTAATTCAGTGTAGGATGTGATTTTCTATTCCCACATTGGTTTTGTATGTAATGTAGACAATATGTAAGTGATGTGACTGACTGTTGTCTGGTTGGCCAAATGCTATTACAGTATCAAAACCTTTAATCTTCTCTATGATTCAATAGCTCTTAGCTGGCCTTAGACATGTTAGCTACCACTATTTCAAGTCATCAGACAAATTAACTTTCAGACTGTTTCCGTCGGTTGGTAATTTGTCCACAAGTTCACCGGACTAGTCTGTATCTACCCAACATTGTAATTGAGTTGTGTGTGTGTGCATGAACACTTTAAACCGCACGGCAGTCATCGATTCTGGAGCTTCATTATCCCCTCTCGTAAAGGCTCCCATACATCCAAATTCATCCTAAAGGTATAGTTTGGTCTTATGTACGAACTACAGGCACCAAGGTACCATTTTAAAGGTGCCCTATTTCAGGAAAGTCATTAGTGTTTACAGTGGAAAGTGACTCATGTGTTGTCTGGACCTCCTTGTGTTGCATGCTGGGTGATGACATCCAAGACTGCTCCAGAGATGCACAGCAGAGTGGAGCAGCCTCTGTAATAACTGACTAATGAATCCCTTATGATCAGAGAGACTCCACTGAGACTCTGTGGCTGTTTTTCAAATGGCACCCTATTCCCTATATAGTGCACTACTTTTGACCAGGGCCCATAGGGCTTGGGTCAAGAGTAGTGCACTATATAGAGAATAGGGTGCCATTTGAGACACTGACACTCTTTCCCTGATATCCCAGGAAAGGGTGTGTGTGTGTGTGTGTGTGTGTGTGTGTTCCTCTGGGAATATCACATATTCCACCTGCTGCACAGTGCAGCTCATGTCCTGTTATTTACTGTAATGGACGTTTGTACATCTGTGTTTACCATTTATGTTTCTGTGTTGTTCAGCAGATGCTAACGGTGACTCATGTTTGACTGGGGAGAGGGGATCCAGTCGACCACAATGACTCAACCATATCACAGTCTTACCATAGAGGCATTGAAGGAAATTTAACTCTAAATCATTCCTCATTACGAGTGATTGAGAATAAGTTAATTGAATTAAACYCTTTTACAAAAACGATTACCTTCCGAAAATTCAAATTCAAGCCTTAGGACAAAAGTGCTGTGAGGTACCTCTGCTCTGTCATTGACACAATGCTAGAGCCCTAACAACACGCTTTAGTGTTAACCTCTCACCTCCGGGCGGTCRTAAACAGGAGCCCCGCCTGGACGCCTGACCACCAAGTAAAAGACTAGTCTCTCCTCCGAGCATCCCCCACCAACCTCTTAATGACAAGCGGAGGTCCGTTCTGACGACACTTTAAACATTGTTGTTATGTCAGATTGTCAATGGCACCTGTCATCAGTTTAGCATTGCCTTGTGACACTGCCTTGTTGAGAGGTGCTAACAAGTACATKTACCCTCTACACTATACTTGACTTAACCACTGAATGAGCGCATCATGGAGACTAGGTGACAGTCAGCAACGGATAGGTTTTGACTTCAGCGTCTTGTCTCTCTCTGGGGATGGTAACCTATAGCGGTGCACTCATTATGACTTAGCCTGGCAGTTTAGGATGGCTGCTAGGTCTCCTATTGKTGGATGAATGCAKAGTCAGCCAGTTGTGAAAGAACACCTGAGACGGAGGACTGAGCTAGCAAATGAGGACTGAGCTAGCAAATTTGAGAGGGAGYGTATGTCTGGGCTTATAGCCAAGGGGTTAATGGCCTAAGAAGGGTCTGGATTTGAATTACATGACATATGTTCCCTACAAGGATTCACGAACCGGGTAGTATCACTATTCAGAGGTTGGTGGATAAGAAAATACTAAACAAAAATATAAAGTTAACATGCAACAATTTCTAAGATTTTACTGAGTTACAGTTCATATAAGGAAATCGGTGGAAGAACTGGGACATTTTCAGCTTCCAGGAATTGTGTACAGACCCTTGTATCATGGGTCCGTGCATTAGAATGCTGAAACATGAGGTGATGGCGGTGGATGAATGGCACGACAATGGGCCTCAGGATCTCGTCACGGTATCTCAAATTGCCATCGATAAAATACAATTGTGTTCATTGTCCGTAGTTTATGCCTGCCCATACCATAACCCCACCGCCACCATGGGGCACTCTGTTCACAACTTTGACATCTGCAACGCTCGCCCACACGACGCCATACACGTGGTCTGCGGTTKTGAGGCCGGTTGGACGTACTGACAAATTCTCTAAAATGACGTTGGAAGTGGCTTATGGTAGAGAAATTAGCATTAAATTCTCTGGCAACAGCAAGAGTGGTGGACATTCCTGCAGTCAGCATGCCAATTGCACGCTCCCTCAAAACTTCAGACATCTGTGGCATTGTGTTGTGTGACAAAACTGCACATTTTAGAGTGGCCTTTTATTGCCCACAGCACAAGATGATCATGGTATTTTAATCAGCTTCTTGATATGCCACACCTGTCAGGTGGATAGATTATCTTGGCAAAGGAAAAATGCTCACTAACAGGGATGTAAACAAATTTGTGCACAATATTTTAGAGAAATAGGCTTTTTTTGCGAATGAAACATTTCTGAGATTATTTGTTTCAGCTCATGAAACATGAGACCAACACTACATGTTGTGTTTATATTTTTGTTCATACACCGTTTTCTGCTTACTGCATAGTTTGAAATCTGACCATATTTAGTGATATTTATTTACTCTCATTCTCTTCTTCACGTTTGTTCCTATCCTAACAAAGTGAGAGAGAGGGGTAGAGTAGATAGAGAGCATATTTGTAAGTTTGAACAATTTTTCTTTCACTAGTAAATGGATACATATGCTTCCCAAAAAAATCATCCATCACCATAACAGCTGAACAGCTGGATGTGATTGTGTCTCACAAAGTCTTGTCCCTAAGCTACGTCCTCTGGTGCTGAAGGCCCATATTGGAGCACTTCACAGGGCTGAATCATTCACGACTCCAAATACCTCAAATCTCAATGTGTTTTGAAACATTGGCATATTTTCCAGCACAGTTATCCTTATTAGTTGAGGTCTATTTTTGATGYGTTTTGATTGGTTATTTTATCTGTTTTTACATTAGACAGTGCTCAGACAGCAGCTGTATAAATGTTTGGTTGTTCATACATGCTTGTTGCAAGTTAAAGCTGTGTAGTTTTTWAAAACTTATTGACACACTAAATAAGCAGTTTTGGCTGCCGCCCTGGCATCGGTGCAATGTAGAAATGTCAAGCATGATTTGGAATCCTCTCCAAAATACATCTTTCTGGCATGGAGGAAGGAAACATTAAACAGAGCCTGATGGCTGGAAGACAGCCGGGAAATGTATCATCCCTCAGGCAAGGAACCGGTCCAAACGCAGCCTGCCTGGCCTCTCTTCTGCCCACTGTCTTCTCCCTTCTCTTCTACCGCTGTCAAGCTAAGCTAACATATGGAATTGTTTTAATATGATCCAACCATGGATCGTTTAGCTGTTTGATTTTGAATTTTTGGATCCCTTTAGGTATCACCAAAAGATAAAAAAAACATTATTTGATAAAATATTGAATTTGGCCTTTAGTCCTRTAGCCCATTGAAACGCATTGAAAAACATTCATAAATGGGAAAAATAAATCATAAGGAATAAGGTTTTGAAGTGTCTGTCCTATGTCTAGGAGATATAAAAAAGCTCAGGAAACATATTTAACCCCTTATTTTGTTGGCACAAAACTACTACCATTTGTTTGTATGGGTTACCTTCAAACGAGTCTTTTAAAGAGATTCGTGAGTGTCTCCCTTTCCATAGAGGGGTCATATTAGTTTGTTGTCCAAACCGTTCGGACGCTGCAGATGTCCTTGTGAGAAGACCGATTTTCAGGATGTCTCATGATCTGACAACCCCCGCTGTAGCTCGACCACCTTCCACCGCGGATGTAGAAGGGCGTCATAGGAGGATGCTGTGGATTGAGACGCAGCCCATGCAAATATCTCTAGTTTAAACTGACGGATTTAATTGGGGATTGTTTTTTTTATTGTTACTTAGATTTGCGCACGGGTGTGTCAATAGACTCTTAATTAATAACCAGAGAGTGTAGTAAATGTAAACTCAGCGAAAGAAATATCCCTTTTTCAGGATCCTGTCTTTCAAAGATAATTCGTAAAAATCCAAATAACTTCACCGATCTTAAGGGTTTAAACACTGTTTCCCATGCTTTTTCAATGAACCATAAACAATTAATGAACATGCACGAGTGGAACGGTCGTTAAGACACTAACAGCTTACTAGGCAATTAAGGTCACAGTTATGAAAACTTAGGACAAAAAGAGGCCTTTCTACTGACTCTGAAAAACACCAAAAGAATGATGCCCAGGGTCCCTGCTCATCTGCGTGAACGTGCCTTAGGCATGCTGCAAAGAGGCATGAGGACTGCAGATGTGGCCAGGGCAATGAATTGCACTGTCCGTACTGTGAGACGCCTAAGACAGCGCTACAGGGAGACAGGACGGACAGCTGATCGTCCTCGCAGTGGCAGACAACGTGTAACAACACCTGCACAGGTTCGGTACATCCGAACATCACACCTGTGGGACAGGTACAGGATGGCAACAACTGCCTGAGTTACACCAGAAACGCACAATCCCTCCATCAGTGCTCAGACTGTCCTCAATAGGCTTGAGAGAGGCTGGACTGATGGTTTGTAGGCCTGTTGTAAGGCAGGCCCTCACCAGACATCACCGGCAACAAAGGAATGAGCGTTACACCAAGGCCTATACTCTGGAGCAGGATCGATTTGAAGGTGGAGGGTCCGTCATGATCTGGGGCGGTGTGTCACAGCATCATCGGACTGAGCTTGTTGTCATTGCAGGCAATCTCAACGCTATGCGTTACAGGGAAGACATCCTCCTCCCTCATGTGGTACCCTTCCTGTAGGCTCATCCTGACATGACCCTCCAGCATGACAATGCCACCAGCCATACTGCTCGTTCTGTGCGTGATTTCCTGCAAGACAGGAATGTAGGTGTTCTGCCATGGCCAGCGAAGAGCCCGGATCTCAATCCCATTGAGCATGTCTGGTACCTGTTGGATCGGAGGGTGTGGGCTAGGGCCATTGAGAATGCTCTTGTATAGTTGTGGCAGGTTTAGAACTTCCTTCTTGTATTGACTAGTAGTATACAGCAGTATGTGAACGCTTTCCCTGTATAGTTGTATCATATTGGGCAGGTTGATCTTGTCTCCCCAAAGCAGCCAGACACTTCTTCTCCCTGTCAACACCCTGTTATTATTGGCTGGGTGATTTACTCTGTCTCTGTCTCTGTCTCTACTATATTTATATTCAATATGCTTTATTGGCATGAAGGACAAGGTCAATGTTGCCAAAGCAAAGTGATACACAAAAATATGAAAACAACAGTGGCAACCATAAGAATAGTAGATATAATAATGGAAAAATACATATAACAAATAAAACAAATAAATATACGATACAGAAACGTAATAATGGGACAGACTCTAATTCAACATTCAACAAAAACAGAACAGCCTCAATTCTTCGGGGCATGGACTCTACAAGGTGTTGAAAGTGTTCCACAGGGATGCTGGCCCATGTTGACTCCAATGCTTCCCACAGGTGTGTCAAGTTAGCTGGATGTCCTTTGGGTGGTGGACCATTCTAGATACACARGGGATACTGTTGAGCGTGAAAAACCCAGCAGTGTTGCAGTTCTTGACACACTCAAATTAGTGCGCCYGGCACCTACTACCATACCCCGTTCAAAGGCACTTAAATATTTTGTCTTGCCCATTCATCCTCTGAATGGCACTCATACACAAGCCGTGTCTGGATTATCTAAATGCTTAATCCTTCTTTAACCGGTTTCCTCCCATTCATCTACACTGATTGAAGTGACATCAATAATGGATCATAGCTGTCACCTGGATTCACCTGGTCAGTCATGGAAAACTCAGTGTATATTTTCTATTACTTATAATACATGGAGAAAATAGTACATTTTATGTTTCCTCCCTTAGCTTGTAGCATACCATGCTGCCAACTCTGTAACATCAGACCTTTCCCCCAAAATATACAAAGTGTCTCTTTGTTTGATTGTTCTGTGAATGTAGAACTTTTAATTTTGAATTTGGGGAAGGAGTCTTTAATTAATAGATATTTGGGGCAGGTGATTAGAAAATGTTCTTCACTTTTTAACCTCTCCTGACACAAAGGGATGACAGTCTGTCCTGTCTGGCTAACAATGTTTTTTTGATGGCGTCCTGTTTCAATTGCCAGGCTATGATCTCTAATTCTGTATTTGGTTAATGTTTTTCTTTGTTTGGGGTCTTTTACACAGGTTAAGTATTCAGTTAGAGTGAAGTCTCTTTCCAATGTTCGGTAGTATTCCAACTTTCTCTGATCTTTGACCTCACTCCACCAATAGTTGATGTATGCATTCTTATTATTCATCTCCAGCTTCTTATAAGTGTTGCCCTTGGGGCCAGCTCACTTGTGCTAATTTCAATCTTGTGTTTCTGGGCCAGTTTTGTTAAGGGGTCACTCTGTGCTCTTTAATAAATGTTCTCGCACTCTCTCTCCCAGAGCCTTYGAAGAACTAATGTTCACTTCAAGATGTCTTATCAATCCTGATTGAATCAACAAGGTTTCCACRKCATTTCAACAACAACAAAAAATTATGTGACGACTTTGAATCAACATGGAAAACTGATTGGATTTGCAAAAAGTCATCAACGTAAAGGAATTTTKGGGTTGATTTCACATTGACTTCACGTTAGTCGTGAAGTRGGCACGACAAAGCCTATTCCCCCTCAGGAGCCTGAAAAGATTTGCCATGGGTCCTCAGATCCTCAAAAGGTTCTACAGCTGCATCATCGAGAGCATCCTGACTGTTTGCATCACTGCCTGGTATGGGAACTGCTCGGCATCCGGCCGCAAGGCACTACAGAGGGTRGTGCGTATGGCCCAGTACATCACTGGGGCCAAGCTTCCTGCCATCTAGGACCTCTATACCAGGCGGTGTCAGAGGAAGGCCCTAAAAATTGTCAAAGACTCCAGCCAGCCACCCTAGTCATAGACTGTTCTCTCTGCTACCGCACGACAACCGATACTGGAGCGCCAAGTCTTTTTCCAAAAGGCTTCTCAACAGTTTTTACCCCTAAGCCCATAAGACTCCTGAACAGCTAATCAAATGGCTACCCAGACTATTTGCATTGTTGTCGTCCCCCCACCCCCTCTTTTACGCTGCTGCTACTCTCTGTTTATTAGTCACTTTAACTCTACCTACATGTACATATTACCTAAATTACCTGAACTAACCTGTGCCCCTGCACATTGACTCAGTACCGGTAGCCCCTGTATATAGCCTCGCTACTGTTTACTGCTCCTCTTTAATTATTATTATTATTATTATTTATTTTTTTTAACTTAATTTCTTTTTCTTAAAACTGCATTGTTGGTTATGGGTTGTAAGTAAGCATTTCACTGTAAGATTAACACCTAATGTATTCGGCGCATGTGACAAATAACATTTGATTTGATAAGTTCACAACTCAACCAAATGTAAGTAGACGTTGTAAATAGACGTTGAGCTTACGTCTGTGCCCAGTGGGATATCAAATTGGAGAAAATGTAACGTATTATAAACCTTTGCAAGATGTTATAAAGGTTCATACATGCTTATAACAAGTAATAAAGCATTAACCTGTCAGCTGTAAATTAAGTGTTACTCTCCAGCTGAGGGCTATTCGTAATGCCATTCTCTCGCTCTCTGTCTCTGTCTCTCTGTCTCTCTCTGTGGTCCCACAATCCTCTTTCCATATGCTCACCCATCAGTGTTCCTCGAGAGGTATCCTCCCATGTGGCTATATTTTAAAAGGTGCATCCGTTGTGGTCCCACATGCACCGGGCTCCTATTCGATCAGTCTTTTTGGAATCACATATTTTGTCATGAAGCGCTGTATTAATGTGTTACTGTTATGGTTATGCAAGCGATGCTGTGTCCAGACAACCATTCTGGCTTGGTCTCTAGATCTTTCTTTTCCAGGAGTGGGGCTTTAAGCCAGACCCTCCCTCTATAGCATTGCAGAACYAGCTTCTAATGAACTTTAGATACTCGGAAGAACCCAGCTTAGAGGAAGAATGACCATACTTTAGATTTACTTAGAGAAAGTTTCCATTCATGGTCAGTTGCCATCCATTTATTTTGACTATGTTCTACATTGTACAAAAATAGTGAAGACAACACAACTGTGAAATTACACATATGGAACCATGTAGTAACCAAAAAAGTGTTTAGAAAAATTGAAATATTTGTTTATATTTGAGATTCTTGCCTTGATGACAGCTTTGCACACTCTTGGCATTCTCTCAATCAGATTCACCTGGAATGCTTTTCCAACAGTCTTAAGGAAGTTCCCACATATGCTGAGCACTTGTTGGCTGCTTTTCCTTCATTCTGCAGTCCAACTGCTCCCAAACCATCTCAATTTGGTTGAAATCGGGTGATTGTGGAGGCCAGGTCATCTGATGCAGCACTACATCACTCTCCTTGGTCAAATAGCCGTTACACAGCCTGGAGGTGTGTTGGGTCATTTTCCTGTTGAAAAACAAATGATAGTCCCACTAAGCGCAAACCAGATGGGATGGCGTACCGGTGCAGAATGCTGTGGTAGCCATGCTGGTTAAGCGTGCCTTGAATTCTAAATAAATCACAGACAGTGCCACCAGCAAAGCACCATCACACCATCTCCTCCATGCTTCACGGTAGGAACAACACATGCGGAAATCATCCGTTCACCTACCCTGCGTCTCACAAAGACACAGTGGTTGGAACCAAAAATCTCAAATTTGGACTCATCAGACCAAAGACAGATTTCCACTGGTCTAATGTTCATTGATCGTGTTTCTTGGACAAGCAAGTCTCTTCTTATTATTCTTGTCCTTTTAGTAGTGGTTTCTTTGCAGCAATTTGACCATGAAGGCCTGATTCACGCAGTCTCTCTGAACAGTTGCTTTTGAGGTGTGTCTGTTACTTGAACTCTGTGAAGTATTTATTTGGGCTGCAATTTCTGAGGCTGGTAACTCTAATGAACTTATCCTCTGCAGCAGAGGTAACTCTGGGTCTTCCTTTCCTGYGGCAGTCCTCATGAGAGCCAGTTTCATCATAGCGCTTGATGGTTTTTGCGACTGCACTTGAAGAAATGTTCAAAGTTCTTGAAATGTTCCGTATTGACTGACCTTCATGTCTTAAAGTAATGATGGACTGTCGTTTCTCTTTGCTTATTTGAGCTGTTCTTGCCATAATATGGACTTGGTCTTTTACCAAATTGGGCTATCTTCTGTATACAACCCCTATATTGTCACAACACAACTGATTGGCTCAAACGCATTAAGAAAGAAATTCCACAAATTAACTTTTAACAAGGCATACCTGTTAATTGAAATGGTGATTACCTCATGAAGCTGGTTGAGAGAATGCCAAGAATGTGCAAAGCTGTCATCAAGGCAAAGGGTGGCTACTTTGAAGAATCTCAAATATAAAATATATTTTGATTTGTTGAACACTTTTTTTGGTTACTACATGATTCCATATGTGTAATTTCATAGTTTTGATGTCTTCAGTATTATTCTACAATGTAGAAAATAGTTTTWAAAAAATAAAGAAAAACCCTTGAATGAGTAGGTGTATCCAAACTTTTGACTGGTACTGTACATACTGTACCGCTAACAGGTAAATAGGATGCTTTATGGTTGTACCGTACAGTGTGGCGCAGTTAACAGGTAAATAGGATGCGTTATAGTTATATACTGTGCAGAACAGCTACAAGTGCACAGGATGCTTTATAGTGTATACAGCTTATTGCAACATTTATTATCAAATAGTTTCATTTTCATCTCTCGCCCCCTCTCTCTAGTCCTCTCTCCCTGACCTCAGGTCACCTACCCCAAAGCCCGAAGGTTTTCACAGCTATTACTCTAAACAGTGTCGGTTCTGCAGCTTCAGTTCCTTCAATATTAAACATTTTCCCTGGCCAACCAACCTGCCTCAACCTGTTTGCTTTAAGAAAGCTGATATTTTGGTTTCTTCTTAGAAGCTTTCATTAATGAGGCTCTCGCTGCTCACCTCCTTTACTAGGCAGAGATGGAATGGGAGTGATGCATCAAACCGCCATTCCACAGATGGTCCTCATCATGTTGTGTTTTTCATTATCTCAGGTGTGGCTCCCACCTCCCCAGGCCAGTTCATTAGCAGTAAAAAACAATCGCATGCAGACCCACATGGTCGGTCACACACACAGAGACACACACATGCACGTACGCACAGACACACACAGATGTGAGCATACATGCTCACGCACACACACACACACACACACACGCATACACACACACACACACACACACACACACACACACACACACGCATACACAAAGGGGGACTTAATCTGAGTAGGGGCTGGAGGATGAGTCTTTATGTCCCCTGCCTCTTTGAACCAACAATGGTCGTTTGACGACCCTCTGTTCTCAAAACAACAGAACCGTTTACCTCAGGCTATGACAGGTTAAAGCTTGCGAGGTACAACGTAATCACACGACGGAAAACAAAACCGCCGTGCCACATACTGTGTTCTGTATTGCACGCCATATAGAATGATTACGTCCTTCTGCGAGCCTGAAAACCAATAGTTAAATCATAAGCTTTGAAAACAGGCACATATTACTGTAAGCCTAGAGCGGTACAAGGTTAAGTGAAACTGTCGTCCCTGAGCTATGACAGAACGTTGAGGGTTAGTCTCCAGAGGGGAATCAGTCTGTGATGCGGACAAATCAGTCTTTAGAGGTTTCCCATCCATAGTGAGGGGAATAGAGTCGCTGGTACACTGGGGACGATAGATAGATAGATATATAGAAACTCAAAGCTATAGACTGTCTGCTCTGAGGGAACTAGAATTATTAACAGGGTAAGTCTAGGGGGAATCTGTGTCACTCTGAACTTATCCATCCGTGGTATTGAGATGCAAAATGACTGTGGGTAGAAAGGGAAATGTGAGATTTGACTGCAGACCAGAAATTAAATGAAATTGTAACTCTGTAGTTTGGATGTAGGCCTATTCAACTGTTTTTGAACATGTTAAAATGTAGGACATACTGTACTAATATGTGCACACACACACACACACACACACACACACACACACACACACACACACAGATGGTTCCCTGTTTTTTAGTGTAACATAGGGAGCAACAATTAATTTAGACTTTGAACTCACTTCATACTTGATGTATGATATAATTTCCCAACATAAATATAAATAATGATTTATCGCCATGATAATGATGGATAGGCTTTATCACTATTGTCCCCTGTGTGTGGCTGTGCATTGGAATGACTGACAGCTGTGGGTGGGATGGCTCCCTGCACAGATGATTCATAGATCCCCTGGTGAAGGAAGACTACTGACATGTAACTGGCTCCCATACCTGGCAGCTAGTGGGGTGGACGCTGCTTCAACCTCAGCTGGGGCTGAGAATGGCCCCCAGTCTCAGYCTCAGCCCGGGCTTCAGCCTCTGCCTCAACCCCCTCAGGCCCAGACTCTGCCTTAACCCCCAGCCCTAGCTCCAGCTTCAGCCCTACCCTATCCTCCCAGCCACATCCTCGACCCTATACCTCATCCCCAGCCTCAGGTGGCGTATCCGCCCATCCCATCTTGAGCCGAGGAGAGCACAGCTGCAGCCCAACAGGCTGTTGTTGCCGCTGAGTGGTCCCGGCCGACAGCCATGTGAAGTAAGCAGGGCTCTGGTCCTGTAGGAGAAGACAAAAAGGAAAGAGGCAGTAGTTCAGACTAAGGGTGTGTCCCAAATGGCCCCTATCCCCTCTACAGGCTCTGGTCGAAAGTAGTGCACTATATAGGGAATAGGGTGCCGTTTGGGGTGAATACTGACTCAGAGCTATGGAATGACTGACCTACAAACCTGTCTGTCTTCTCTCCACAAAGAAATATCCACCACAAATAATTTCCATCTGTTTATTAGTTATTATAGCGCTGGTAATAATAATCTGCATATGAATCGAGACACAACATTAGGTGCATTAGGTCATATGGGTGCAAGAAAAGCATACTGTAACGGCTTAAATGAATAGCTGCAATAATCTTTGGTTGTATAGTATTGGAGAATGGATGGTGTTTATTATTGCTGAGCTGTGTGGTTGGTGGGTCAGATCATGGCAGCAGATGTCTCCCCTGAGGGAGAGCATAGCATGTGTTTAGTGGTTGAAAGTCTGGGTCTGGGTCTGGCTCAGACCTGGGTTCAAGTAGTATTTGGTTTCTGTCAAATGCTTTGAGCGTTTGATCGAGCCTCAGTCTGGAGTGTCAGACGAGGTTCACACACGTGTGGAACTACCCCGTTGGTTCAATTGCGCCACGCCAGCTCAATCAAGTGTAGCTGAAACATCGAAAGAAAACAAATACTAWTTGAACCCAGGCCTTCTTGCTCATAGAGCAGTCATAGAACCCTGCCTGTTGTGTGGAGACTTTACCATTGTCTGACAAAAGAAGAACGAGAAACGCGTTGAAGGCTTTTTAGAGACACTGTGTGCAGGAAATCGAATTAGTCACTGAGTACCGTGAATGCATTCGATTAAATAAGGAGTAGTGCTAATTAAAATGTGATAGAAATAGTTTCCCATCCAGTAAGTTTTATTCAACAAATATTCTCAAACTTAGGTCTACATTGTGTTACATTAAAAAAAAAGCAAGAGCATTTCACTCTTGTAGATTTCTTCTTTATATTTACTCACCAACCTGGTTAGAAGTAGTTTTAACTATAGTCATGTGGAATGGTTGTTGTTGAACATACTGAGGTGCATGCCAGCTCCGAGACTAAGTAGCATGTCAAATGGAAATCCTCTCAGTCAATTTAGTGCAGCCAGGTAACACAAAGCAGCTCCCTGTTCTGAATGATACCTGTCAAACCCCATTACACCTGGACGTGGTTGGGTGGTTGGTAAAGGTTTACACCTCTACATGAGGTCACAACCTTCATAACCCCCAAACAGGAAAGAAGTGAGAAATTGAATCAGTCCTGGGATGTTTCTGGACCTTTCTACATGAGGTAGAACACATGTTGAGCAGGTGGACGCCGTGATGAAAGTCTTCCTGAAAGGTGAGGAGGTCACCAAGAGTTTTCCACTGATCTATATGGTTCTGTTATCTCCATGATTCAAAGGCTGTTTCTACTACATGGCAGGTTTATGGAGAGTTTACCTTGGCCTCTGTAGCTACTTACGCTTCTTCACAAAAATCACATCGCTCTTGCGTACTCAGACTTGCAGACGGGCTCTGCAGACGGACTCTGACTTATATAAAGGTTTGAGTGTCTGAAGAATGGTGCCCTTTGTTAAAGTCAACTTAACTCATGGAAGGACCCCGGTCAGACCTGGGTTCAAACATTATTTGAAATCTTTCAAATACTTTCAGTTTTTGCTATAGCAACTGTTCTATTGTTTTCATTGCAACAGGCAAGCTCAATCAAGCACAGCTATACAGTGTTGAATCAAGGTCTTGTCTGGACCCTGTTTCAACCATACACATGGTCTTTCCCTGAAGATCTACTTCAAGACTTGAAGGATAGCACAGGTCATCGATCCTTTTCTGGCCCTGTCAACATCATGTCATTGGAACAACGAAAATGTATGAGACTGCAGACTGCAGGATTTCATGTCTCTTTCCAAGCATTCGCCTCCCACCCCTCTCCCCTGGTGTTCGTGTAATGTCCGAGCTCAATCCAAACGTTCAGTAGCCTCTAAGAGAATTATTCTGCTCTAACAAGATGAAATCTCACCCTATTACCTACAGTATAGTGCGCTACATTTGGCCAGCGCCTACGAAATACTTCTAGTTCTAACAGGCTTTTTCCATGCGTTGACAGTGTCAAAACATCACCCTATTCCTAAGGCCTAGGCTCTGGCCTAAAGATCTGCACTGCTCTGGCCAAAATAAGTGCACAATATCTGGGTGCCATTTCAGACACGCAGCCAGTGAGACACAAAGATAGCCTTATTTCTGAGTAATTCTGAATACTGTAACTAGGACACATACGAGAGCCATATGTCCCGGTGAAAAAGACACTCCCCCTTGGTTTATGTTCTGGATCGTTCGTCATGGTGCCTTGTTGGGTACAGTACGCCTGCTCATTCACAATACCTCTGTATCCATCCACACTGCTGCCATGGCGAGGAACTAGAATAGTCTGGCATCCATCAGTACCTAACTCTCTCTGTAAGTCTATTCAACACACAAACACAGTCATGGTGTATGACTGGTCTAGCTCAGTTGACCTCTACGCCCCTATGGGTATCTGCCAGGGCGAGACAAATAAGTCCCTTACTTTTTTTATGGCCATCGTATGGATGGAGTTTTTTACCTATTGCTGGCTCAGTGATACGTGGACAAAGATGAAGACTAAATACCAGGGTAGACTGATTTTAATTCAGTCAAATCAGGAAGTGAACAATTCCAAACCAAGACAACAGAACATACATGAGAACCCCTTCACGTGCCTGACACACTACTGTGTTGTCATGTCAAATATRGCATGGACAATAACTTATCTGTTGCCAWTCTGCCTCGATTTGTAAGCTTGATTTATTCATTATAATGCTCTAATGCTAATCATCCCACTGTGCTTAATAATAGTATATAAAGGCCTTTACGTTTGCTACTGTGTTTTCTTCTTCAACAAAGTGATAGATTTCCCCTCTACTTAATAACATCTTAGTTATTCTATAATTAACCATCATTAAAGCTTTCCTAAGGGGTTCATGGATTCTGTTTCAGGGTAGATGTTGTTTACTCAGCTAACTGAATGCCTGTTGTGGTCGATGCTTTAGCGAGAGAGCGAGCGCAAGCGTGCACGAGAGAGAGAGAGCGCGCGAGAGAGAGACTAAGGAACAAGTCCTGTTTCAAAGATTAAACACTGTAAACACAATTAACCCAATTGGGGTTTCTTAAATAAACACAATTATTTTAATTAAACAAGCAAAATGCCTTTCTGCAGGAGATGTCTTTGTGTATCGTAAATACAGTGTATTTTCCCCGCCTTCGGTATAGCACTGCATCATAAAATGAAAATGCCAAATACAAGTTATGAGTTTTAATTATGCTGTATCTGCTTCTACACTAGAAAGCCAAAAATAATATTAATGGCATGTTAAGAGATAACACTTTGTATTAACTTGCATTAGGCAAAGTAATGCAAGTGTACAGCCATAATTCACAATGATATCTTTCGACTCTTGGCAAAGGGTATGGTACCAGTAATTAGTCTATGAGGGGAAGGTATCATTTTGGTGGCAGGCACAATCGCCATCAATTAAGTATTTCCAATATTAATTTCATGATACATTTCTCATCTTCTTTTACAGATCTCCAGAGCGGAAATCCCAGAACATTAACCYTCATCAAATGGAATCTGCTATATGTGTATGTACGCTCTTTAGAGGATATCTTGCACAAGCTATCTAACTTTTGGGCCAGCTTGTCAAGATGACGCAATGTGTSTGGTGCTTGACCGAGGTSACTCTGTACTTCTGGTCCCCCTCTTGGCACTTTGATATTGGCCACACCTACATGTGGCTTTGGTGCAGCTGTGTGCTATTGGCTGTTGAAGTGACATGATGATGGATGTCAGGACAGGATCACGGTCTGACATATATCTCAGGCGGTTGGTCGAACACACAGGCTTCTCAGCTCTCTGACCCCCTGGGAAACTTTGAACTCTTCGCTCCTCAAGGTTGAYATGATCACACACAKYAGGTCAATAGGGTCCGCTGCCTCCCTCAGCCACAAGGCTTCCCACTGGTGGGTTAAAGGATTATTGTGAGGTCAGTCCCCAGGGATCAGGTTTTGTTTAGTTTGATTTATTCATTATAATGCTCTAATGCTAATCATCCCACTGTGCTTAATGATAGTATATAAAGGCCTTTACGTTTGCTACTGTGTTTTCTTCTTCAACAAAGCGATAGATTTCCCCTCTCCTTAATAACATCTTAGTTATTCTRTAATTAACCATCATTAAAGCTTTCCTAAGGGGTTCATGGATTCTGTCTCAGGGTAGATGTTGATGTTGTTTACTCAGCTAACTGAATGCCTGTTGTGGTCGATGCTTTAGCGAGAGAGCGAGAGCGAGTGTGCACGAGAGAGCGCACGCGAGAGAGAAACTAAGGAACAAGTCCTGTTTCAAAGATTAAACACAATTAACCCACTTGGGGTTTCTTAAATAAACACAATTATTTTAATTAAACAAGCCAAAATGCTTTCTGCAGGAGATGTCTGTGTATCGTAAATACAGTGTATTTTCCCCGCCTTCGGTATAGCACTGCATCATAAAATGAAAATGCCAATACAAGTTATGAGTTTTAATTATGCTGTATCTGCTTCTACACTAGAAAGCCAAAATAATATAATGGCATGTTAAGAGATAACACTTTGTATTAACTTGCATTAGGCAAAGTAATGCAAGTGTACAGCCATAATTCACAATGATATCTTTCCACTCTTGGCAAAAGGTATGGACCAGTAATTATTCTATGAGGGGAAGGTATCATTTAAATAAACACACAGGCTTCTCAGCTCTCTGACCCCCTGGGAAACTTTAACTTCGCTCCTCAAGGTTGACATGATCACACACAGCAGGTCAATAGGGTCCGCTGCCTCCCTCAGCCACAAGGCTTCCCATTGGTGGGTTAAAGGATTATTGTGAGGTCAGCCCAGGGATCAGGTTTCTGACTTTTATATAGACCTCACCCTACAAGCACACACACACACCACACACACACACACACACACACACACACACACACACACACACACACTGATCTGATTTACATGTTCTAAAAGTCTTTCCTATTAACAACAAATCAACTAAGGGGATATGGGGATAGATTGCCATGTGACATACTGTTTTCGTTCCTGGAATGCTTGCAAATGACACATGTGCTTGCTGATACAGTACTGTGTGTGTTGTGTGATGGAGGGGGAGATGTTAAATGACAGGGCTGTAAAACCAACATAAACTTGACCTTGGTCTGTCTGCTCCCTTCACTTAGTAGGTTACCTCACATGATGGTCTACAGTAGAGAAGTACAACAGAGAAAAGGAGTAGCCTGTGGTATCTTCCTTAATTTTTTATAAATAAATTCATGAATTTAATGAAGATAAAGTCTCAAAACAGCGATTCCTGGAAGTGGCCAACTGTCAATGGAAAAACGATATCCTTATTGTAACGACCTACTGTRGCCGATTTCAGCAGTTGCCGTCTCTTACGTCTCTCTCACTTTATTACCCCTCCTTGGGTCCTTCTGCTTCTCGAGACTGACTGTATGTTGGAAACGATTAGCCATTCACTCACCCCTCGCTGTCGGTGGAAGGCGCATCCTGCACTGTACAGTTTTGGGCAGAAGTTACATTTTATTTGCAAAGTTTCTCAAGGGGCTACACACGAAACAAAACGGATACTTCAAACAGTCTATCGAAGCCCTGTGCGCATTTCTGTCTACGGATTTTACATCGGAATTTGTTGTAACTATTTTATTCTTTGGGGAGTTTGTCATTATAGGACTGTATAACTATGGAGTTATGCGCTTCGTGAGGAGTGGCGTTGAGGAGACACMAAAGCCATGGTAAAATGGGATACAGTGAGTCTGGATCTAAATAAAAGTTTATAAAACAATCTAAGGTGAGATGTTTCATATTTTCYTTTCGGTTCAGGTCATACCATGTTTGATGTGCGTAWAGATGCGTTCATACAGAGGTCACTAATTTCGCGCATAGTCAAAACGATTTTCTCTACAGTGAAGTGTTTTGTCAGAGCTCACCTTTTCATTTGTGTTTGAGTACTACTGAAATGAGCCAATAATGAATCTGTAACCCTCCAGTGATAGGAGGTAGGAACACTTTGTGGTGGATGGATGCGCARYTGAMGATGGATTGTCCCGCCGCATTCATATTGATACTGTCSGTGCTGATGGTGCCAGTTACAAGTCTCCCCTGCCCGCGCCAGTGCACGTGTCCTCAGGCCACAGAGGTGCACTGCACGTTCCGTTCCCTGCTCGCGGTGCCCGCCGGCATACCCAGACAAGTGGAGCGCATGAACCTGGGGTAAGCCTGGTGGATTGACTCTATTCAATGACCCGCAATGAGACCATAGGCCTAAAAAACAAGCGTCGTGCACAATAACTTATACCTATAGACGTGCAGTATGTGTAAAATGTGAAGTGCATAAMGTATACGATTTGTATTTATGCATGTGCATTGTAGGCCAATAAAATTAGAGGCCTTTAGAATTGTTTACAGTTAACTTAAGTACATGTGCTGAGCATGTGCCTGAAATTAATCTCTCTGCAAGTCACAAGTAAATGTGCATAATGCAATATGCCTACAGTGAAGTCTGATGTAATCTTATTATATGCTTATTATATACCCCATGCTTTTTACTGAGTCATTTTACATATGAGCTATTTCTTAAAAATAACAGAAAGGCCCACCCATTGTATATGTTCCCAACTGCCACCTTTATTGACAATGTTATGATTTTAAGTTCAGTCGTGTCTTTAGCCATTTCTTCTTATACAGTCAGAAACGAAGGCACGTCGCTCCACAAAGAACACGTCAAATAAGTTAATAGTCAGTCATGAATTGCTTGTGTCGTCGTTGTTTCCTGTAGGTTTAACACCATAAACCATGTGACTCAGACCTCTCTGGCTGGGTTGAGGAAGCTGGAGCTTCTGATGATGCATGGGAACGATCTCCACAACATTCCCAACGGGGCCTTCAGGGATCTCATGTCCTTACAGGTAYAAATCAAATCAAATGTTATTTGTCACATGCGCTGAATACAACAGGTGTGGACCTTACAGGGAAATGCTTAGTTACAAGCCCTTAACCAACAATGCAGTTTTAAGAAAAATAAGTGTTAAGTAAAATATTAAATAAAAAATAATTCAAGAGCAGCAGTAAAATAACAGTAGCGAGGCTATATACAGGGGGTAGCACACATTACAAATAGTCCGGGTAGCCATTTGATTACCTGTTCAGGAGTCTTATGGCTTGGGGGTAAAAACTGTTGAGAAGCCTTTTTGTCCTAGACTTGGCACTCTGGTACCGCTTGCCATGCAGTAGTAGAGAGAACAGTCTGTGGCTGGGGTCTTTGACAATTTYTAGGGCCTTCCTCTGACACCGCCTGGTATAGAGGTCCTGGATGGCAGTAAGTTTGGCCCCAGTGATGTACTGGGCCGTACGCACTACCCTCTGTAGTGCCTTGCGGTCGGAGGTTGAGCAGTTTCCATACCAGGCWGTGATGCAACCAGTCAGGATGCTCTCAATGGTGCAGCTGTATAACTTTTTGAGGCTCTGCCAAGTCTTTTCAGTCTCCTGAGGGGGAATAGGCTTTGTCATGCCCTCTTCACAACTGTCTTGGTGTGTTTGGACCATGATAGTTTGTTGGTGATGTGGACACCAAGGAACTTGAAGCTTTCAACCTGCTCCACTAGAGAGGTTGTTATCCTGGCACCACACGGCCAGGTCTCTGACCTCCTCTGTATAGGCTGTCTCATCGTTGTCGGCAAACTTAATGATGGTGTTGGAGTCGTGCCTGGCTATGCAGTCATGAGTGAACAGGGAGTACAGGAGGGGACATAGCACCGATCCCTGAGGGGACCCCGTGTTGAGGATCTGCGTGGCAGATGTATTGTTACCTACCCTTACCACCTGGGTAAGCACCTGCCTGTCAGGTAGTCCAGGATCCAGTTGCAGAGGATGGTGTTTAGTACCAGGGTCCTTAGCTTAGTGATGGGCTTTGATGGTACTATGTTGTTGAACGCTGAGCTGTAGTTAATGAATAGCATTCTCACGTAGGTGTTCCTTTTGTCCAGGTGGGAAAGGGCGGGAAAGGGCAGTGTGGAGTGCAATAGAGATTGCATCATCTGTTGATCTGTTGGGTGGGTCTAGGGTTTCTGGGATAATGGTGTAGATGTGAGCCATTACCAGCCTTATTAAGCACTTCATGGCTGGCTACAGACGTGAGTGCTATGGGTCGGAAGTCTAAATGTCATTGAAGACACTTGCCAGTTGGTCAGCGCATGCTTGGAGTACACGTCCAGGTACTACGTCTGTGAATGTTGACCTGTTTAAAGGTCTTACTCACATCGGCTACGGAGAGCGTGATCACACAGTCATCCGGAACAGCTGATGCTCTCATGCATGCTTCAGTGTTGCTTGCCTCGAGGCAAGCATAGAAGTAATTTAGCTCGTCTAGTAGGCTCGTGTCATTGGGCAGCTCATGGCTGTGCTTCCAGTAATAAACAGGAAATGTTGATTAACATGAAATATCACCTCAGTACTGTAAAGTAGGTTATACAGTATAGTACCAGGAAATTGTTCCATTCTATTATTATATTCTACTCTATTTTACTATAATCTATTCCAGAGTTACCCAAACTCGGTCCTGCACCCTGGGGCCCCCCTGAGTGCACGTTTAGTTTTTTTTGCCTAGAACTACACAGCTGTTTTCAAATAATCAAAGTTTGATGATGAGTTGGTTATTTGAAGTTTGGGAAACCCTGCTCTATTCTATTAGGATGTTAACTCCCTTACCTCTGCCTTTCTTCCCCTCAGATGCTGAAGATGAGCTATAACAAACTGAAGGAGATCAACAGACACACTCTCCAGGGTCTGTGGTCTCTGACCAGACTCCACCTGGACCACAACCATCTGGAGTTCATTCACCCAGACACCTTCCAGGGCCTCACCTCCCTACGTCTCCTACAGCTGGAGGGGAACAGACTGCAGCAGCTCCACCCCTCTACCTTTTCCACCTTCTCCATGATGGGACACTTCCACGTCTCCACCCTCAGGTGAAGCCGAGCATGATGAACTACAGTACCCATAATGCTCTGGACAATATTTTATCAGTTTTATCTTAGTATCGGGCACTTTCTCAATTCATCTTTCCTCGATTCTTTGCGTCCTCTCTCCTCACCGTCTTCTCAAAACCCATAGTAGAAGGTCAGAGGRGTGGGACCTTCTCTAATGCAGTTGAAAATGAGGCACGGAAAAAGGATGTGAGGAATCACGGAAGGAGGAATTGAGATGGAGCCAAGATGTTTGAAGCTAACGTTATAATGTCCCTCCTGTCTCCTTATCGATTCATCAGGCACCTGTACCTGTCGGAGAACAGGCTGACCTCGCTGCCCCAGAAGCTGCTGGGAGGAATGCCCCAGTTGGAGAACCTCTTCCTGCATGGGAACCCCTGGACATGTGACTGCAGGATGAAGTGGTTCCCCGACTGGGACAAAAACTCACCAGGTTATGTATTTTATTTACCAGCTACTCAGTGAATGTATGTATTTGTCAGTGATGGCAGATACAATTGGATCAATGCTCAAAGCATAATGCAGCTGTCATTTTACACATTTGTGCCTTGAAAATGTATGTCCAAAACCTAACCAACCTTCACACTCGGAATTCCAAACATCGGATAATGATGTTAATGTTCCCCCTCGTCTTCCTTTCTTTATAGGTGTGCTGAAGTGTAAAAAGGACAGGGCCTACCCAGGAGGTCAGCTCTGCCTTATGTGTTACTCCCCAAAGAACTTACGAATGAAAGAAGTCCTGGGCCTGGACACACTGGGCTGCTCCAGCCCCGTTATCACCTCCCCTGATCAACCTACGACCCCAGAGGACACAGAGACCGAGGTCATGACCCTGGAGGAGTTCAAGGGGCCATTTGGCAACATTACCTTAGGCCTGACGGACGAACATGGGAACAAAGTGGATCTGGAGTGCAGCGTCGGAGAGCCCCGCAGAGAGTTGTCTAAGGTCAGCTGGGAGCAGGTCAACCCGCTGCAGCTGGCCTCTAATGTGAGTATCTCCGTGGATCTGGAGTGTCCCATCAACAGGGACGATTATGAGAGACTCTGGAAGCTGATCGCCTACTAYAGCGACACGCCCGCTCACCTGCAGAGAGAGATCATGCTGACTAAGGAGCCGGTGCCCAGCTACAGGTAGGCTGGATTAAGAAACCGCTTTTTAACTGATCATTATGGGCCAAATTCCAACTTCTACTTGAGTAACATTTTCACTTAGTCATGCATTGAGATCAATGCACGTGAACGTTTGTGGAAGTTAGGATTTGCCCATATGTGATTTTATTTGTTCATTTCAGATTGGTCCTCAATACAGAGCACAGTTGTCAAACTCATTTTCCCCAAGGGCCACATTCAGTCTTCACTGAGTTCCGGAGGGCCACACTTAAAATATATTGTATTTCCTTGCCATCAAAATGTGCCAAAAGTTGTCCTCACTCTATTTTTCGATGCTCCCTGACTGTCTAGCTTTCGTTTCGATGACTGTTAGCTAGCTGGACAGAGTGAAGGTAAATGTAGGTCCATTATCATTTCTACACAGTCTTGATTTGGTTTTAGTCAATTTAAATATTGATTGAGATTGTTTTTTTCCCACAAAAATAAATAAATATACAGTACCAGTCAAAAGTTTGGACACATCTACTCATTCCAGGGTTTTTCTTTGATTTTTATATTTTCTACTTTGTAGAATAATAGTGAAGACATCAACACTATTAAATAACACATATGGAATCATGTAGTAACCAAAAAAGTGTTAAACAAATGAAAATATATTTGATTCTTTAAAGTAGCCACCCTTTGCCTTGATGACAGCTTTGCACACTCTTGGCATTCTCTCAACCAGCTTCATGAGTTAGTCACCTGGAATGCATTTCAATTACCAGGTGTGCCTTGTTAAAAGTTCATTTGTGGAATTTCTTTCTTTCTTAATGCGTTTGAGCCAATCAGTTTGGAAAATTTCAAGAACTTTTAAAATTTCTTCAAGTGCAGTCGCAAAAACCATCAAGTGCTATGATGAAACTGGCTCTCATGAGGACCGCCACAGGAAAGGAAGACCCAGAGTTACCTCTGCTGCAGAGGATAAGTTCATTAGAGTTACCAGCCTCAGAAATTGCTGCCCAAATAAATGCTTCACAGAGTTCAAGTAACAGACACATCTCAACATCAACTGGTCAGAGGAGACTGCGTGAATCAGGCCTTCATGGTCAAATTTCTGCAAAGAAACCACTACTAAAGGACACAAATAAGAAGAAGAGACTTGCTTGGGCCAAGAAACACTAGCAATGGACATTAGACCAGTGGAAATCTGTCCTTTGGTCTGATGAGTATAAATGTTAGATTTTTGGTTCCAACCATTGTGTCTTTGTGAGACGCAGAGTAGGTGAACGGATGATTTCACATGTGTGGTTCCCACCGTGAAGTGGGATGGTGTGGGGGTGATTTGCTGGTGACGGATTTAGAATTCAAGTCACACTTAACCAGCATGGCTACCACAGCATTCTGCACCGATACGCCATCCCATCTGGTTTGCACTTAGTGGGACTATCATTTGTTTTTCAACAGGACAATGACCCAAAACACACCTGCAGGCTGTGTAAGGGCTATTTGACCAAGATGGAGAGTGATGGAGTACTGCATCAGATGACCTGGCCTCCATAATCACCCGACCTCAACCAAATTGAGATGGTTTGGGATGAGTTGGACGGCAGAGTGAAAGAAAAGCAGCCAACAAGTGCTCAGCATATGTGGGAACTCCTTCAAGACTGTTGGAAAAGCATTCCAGGCGAAGCTGGTTGAGAGAATGCCAAGAGTGTGCAAAGCTGTCATCGAGGCAAAGGGTGGCTACTTTGGAGAATCTCCAATATATAATCTATGTTGATTTGTTTAACACTTTTTTGGTTACTACATGATTCCATATGTGTTATTTAATCATTCTGATGTCTTCACTATTATTCTACAGGGTAGAAAATAGTAAAAATAAAGAAAGATTAGTAGGTGTGTTCAAACTTTTGACTGGTACTGTATATATTAATAATAATCAAACCACCCGCAGGCCGGATTGAATGGGCCTTGAGTTCAATACGTGATATAGAACATCTAATTTCATACTGCTATGTTATGTGTTTTTTTCTAATAAACTCAAACTTCTTGATCTCCAGGTACAGGCAGGACCTGGAGAGAGACGCGTTGTACTACACAGGGGTTAAGGCTAACATGGTAGCTCAACCATCCTGGCTGATGCAGAGCTCTGTGGACCTGCAGCTGAACAGGCCCCAGTCCACTGGGAAGAGCGTCAAGCTGATCCTCAGCACCCACCTCACACAGACCGTGGAGCCTGAGCTGGAGCGCAGACAACGCAGGACATGGGTCATGATAGAGAACACAAACRCTACCAGGACGRYGCTGAGTGTTGTAGTGGGCAGCSCTGCTGTAATRGACTGTAACGTGTTGAGCTCAGGAGACACRGTGGTTCGCTGGATGCTGCCAGACGGGACCCAGCTGGAGGCACCGTACAGCAGCCCAGACAACAGGGTGTCAGTGTCGAGCACCGGCAGGTTGGATATTAAAGCTGTAGGACACTCAGACTCRGGGATATATTACTGTATCGCCCAGGTCTCTGACGACCTCAGTGTCCTCCCTTTCCGCCTGACGGTCGAGGAGTCCTCCAGTCCTCCCCCTCTTGGAGGGGATGAGACGGCGCCTACCCTCGTAGAGGGGTTCACCGGTGTCCCTCTCACTCTGAACTGTGTCGTGTCTGGCTCTCCTGACCCTGAGATTAACTGGATCCTTCCTGACAGCAACATAGTGAGTCACAGAGTCAACTCTTCTAGAGCGCTGGTGTATTCCAACGGAACTCTGAGAGTCCCAGAGAGTCGACTGACAGACAGTGGATATTATAAGTGTGTGGCGATGAACCAGCATGGTGTGTATTCCCTGGCTACTAAGGTGACTCTCACCAGACAGTTAGGAGCAGAGATGCGACCACTGAGGAGAATGAGGCCACAGTCCGCTTCAGGGGTCAACACCAGGGTCAAAGCCCCCATGGAGAACACTGAGGAGGCATCAGGGGACAATGAGGACGCACAGGAGGAAGTCCCCTCCTCCTCTTCCTCCTCATCCTCATCCCTGAGCCGTGTGGAGCTAATGAATCGGCGGAGAGGTCAAAGTTCAAACAGGGGTGGTGGACATCCATTTAGAAACACATGGAGGCGACCTGCTGTACCTAGRAAAGCAACCACGACAGGGACAAATGATGAAGACAAGAAAAACACAGTGGGGACGAGGAGGAGGATTAACGTGGCAAACAAAAATATAGACCCGGAGAAGTGGGCGGACATTTTGGCCAAAATCCGTGACAAGAACGGACAGGGTAACACTATCATAACACCCAGCTCAACTCACCTCACCACAAAGAAGAGTCAGGAGTCAACAACAACRGCCAGCGCTAAGCAGACAGAGTCTCCGGACAACATAGAGGGATCAATAGACGACCTCCACGAGGAAGTGGAGAAAGAGCCATACACACCCACTATTATACCGCACACACCCACTCAACACACTACTTACACCACAGACTCCGATGCGGATACAGGCACAAATCATGCCCGTTTCACGCAGCCGGTCACAGAGCCTGTCACATCTGTTCCCCAGCAGCTCAGTAACACTGTCACACACACAAATTCGCAAGGCAGGCACACAGTCACACCCACACACTCCCAGATCCTGGGTCAGCTGCGTGTGAACGTCTGGACCAGTTCTTCATACCACGATTCTTTACAAGGAGAAAATCAAAGCACCACCCCCACCGCTTTGGCTACAGATGGTGACGCGGTTACAGAGTCTGATATCTCACCCACATCTGAGGATAATCAGGGGGCGGAAGACGCTAACGAACCCAGTGTTGTTAACAGCTATAATGAAGGAGGTGACGCATATTTAGACAGAGCTGAACTTGACCCATCACTCACCACCGCCACAGTTAGAGGGTACTCTGAATCGGAAACAGAGAGCGATGGATTTAATCACTCTCTCACTGAGACTCGGAGCACAACTGCTAAACTAGAAACACATGCACAGCTAAAGCAGCAAACAACGTCGAATATAACCCATCTTCCACTCACCACTCCCTCTCCCACAACCGAGCTCACTTCAGCTGTGAATATGAGGAAGGAAACTCCAGGTGAGGTGGCTACTCGACTCAGAAACCAGAACTCCAGGAGAAGGAACGGGGGTGGGGGCAGGAGAAGAAGGCCCAATACGGGTAGAAAGAAGCCAAAGCCTAATAATCCGTTGAGAAGTGATTCTACAACCTCAGCCACACCTAAGGACGCCCTCCCAATAACTACCAAGGCAACCACTGCCACGTGGATTAAAATAGAAACSTTCGACAAGGCCAAAAGCATGACGGACAGGTTTAATACCGCAGTTCCATCGACGGGCAGCCAAGCAACGTCATCAGGCAGAGTGAGTCACGAAGAGAACACAGGAGTCTCTTTATACCAAGACAGGATTGACCCTTCRGTGAAGCCTACAACTCGAAAGGGCACCCTTTCACCACACGCCAAACCACKGTTCAGGAGCACACCAGCCCCACTGGCGTCTCCCACAACCTCTTTAACAGAAACATATAAACAATCATCCCAGAGTAGCCATCACAGATCATCCCCAGAAAGAGCCTCTCAGACTCCGAACACTCAGAGCCCAGTCCCAGAGCACTCGGTTGTGCACACGACAGCCAGTCAGGGGAAATTTACAAGCGTCCCCCTTCCTGCAGTTAAACCAACCGAGACAACACAAAGAGGAGGCAGCGATACTGTAGACCTTCACCCTGTTCCAAGTCCTGACAAGTCCCCGGAGAACCGCAACACTCGACCGGGACTGCTACCAGATGGACAGCTCAACACACCAGACAATCGATATACAACAGGTACGACGGAGGTTAAAAAAGTGCCGGTCAAAGAGATTGACAGCGTGTCCCCGTCTATCCGGCATGAAATAACCAGTGCACACGGCACAACACACGCCCCGGGTGCCTCAACAAAAGAGCCCTTTCATGAAGAGGTAGAACATGAGAAGGCTCGGGTTAGTACCACTGAAATGCCGGTGACATCTGAAAGCTCTTATCACGGATCTGATCCTTCTAAAACAGTCACTGTTAAGCCCGGAACAACCTTTGATGGGCACTATAACATCAGAGAAAGCACATCCACCACAGGCAAAGCCCGAACACCAGTGGAAAATGTTGCCGTTTCTTTTGCTGCTACTACAACAAAGGATGTTACTCCAACTATGTCACCTGTCACCTCCACATCAGTTAGGGCATCTGTAGTTTTCCCCTCTAGGGTGAAGCCTCAGATCCCTGTACTAAACACTCCATCCACTAGGGTCAGGACCCAACCTTCGTCCAGAACAGTGGAGGCTCCCTCCAACTCCAACCACATCCCAGACAGTCACAGAGAGAGAGTCCTCATCTCTCAACCCGACCAGAGGAACAACCCGATCCTCAACAGAGGAGACTCCATCCTAATCACCAGATCTGACCCCAACAGACAACCACCACCAGCCGACTCCCACACCACTACTAAACTAGAGTCAACTGACATCAGACCTGATCCAGTCACCGGTGTTAAACCAACCACCACAGAACCCAGAACACCCCACAGGCACAGGACAGTCACAAACACAAACACCCAGATGGTCAAACAGACGACCACTACAACCACTCTCACTCCCACCACCACAATGAGCGTTTCTCAGACTTCATTAGTGTCTTCATCGAAGCCTCAGAGTCCGTCCAGTGGGGGCCAGAGGACAGAGACCCCTACCCAGACACAGGGGTTATCAGGTGGGGTGTCGGGAGGTGGTGAGAGACCCTCCGTAGCAGGACCTGCTGTAAGAGGGAAGCCCCGGATCACCAATGTGGATGTGCAGACAGTGACAGTGAATGCAGAGATGGATGCACAGCTGCCCTGTGTGGCTGTAGGGGAGCCCAAGCCTTTCCTCTCCTGGACGAGAGTCTCCACTGGTATGTATAACAGTACTTCCGTTTCTGTTCTCCCCTCTTCATAGAACATCCGCCTGTTAATGTAACAAAAAAAGGAGAATCCTATTTGTCATGATATAAGCTATGCTCCATTCTTGTGTTTCAACAGACAACATGTTGTAGAAGTAATCCTTTATCTGCATTGTTTTAATCTGCTCGATGTCTTGAAACACACATTATTTTCATTCATGCAGGAGCGACAGTAGCCCAGAACACTCGGGTCCAGAGGTTCGAGGTCCATCCCAACGGCACGTTTATCATCCGTAACAGCCAGCCCCAGGACCGAGGCCAGTACCTCTGTATGGTCCAGAACCAGTATGGCGTGGACAAGATGGTGGTCTCCCTGATGGTCCTGGCCCAGCATCCCAGAGTGCTCCAGCCGCGCTACCGCGATGCTACCGTGTACCACGGAGACGGCATCGATTTGGAGTGCCAGGTACAGGGACATCCCATGCCCCGGGTCACCTGGGTGCTGCCTGACAGGGTCCACCTCACTGCCCCCCCAGCCCCGGGCCCTGACAACCCAGCCAGTGGCCCCCAGCCCGGCCCTCAGTCTGGCCCCAAGCGCGTGGACCTCCTCGGTAACGGTACTCTCCGGATAACCCAGGCCAGCTACACAGACAGAGGGATCTATAAATGTATCGGCAGCAGCGTGGCGGGAGCCGATACAGTCTCTGTCCGTCTCCATGTGGCAGCCTTGGCTCCAGTCATCCAACAACCTCGCTATGAGAACATGTCCCTCCCCGAGGGCAGCACGGCCTACATCCACTGCACCGCCAAAGGAGCCCCTATGCCCATCATCCGCTGGACCACGCCCGACGGAGTCCAGCTCCTCACCTCGCAGTTCGTCAACGGCCGTCATTTCTTTGTCTTCCCCAACGGGACCCTGTACATCCGTGGGCTAGGCCAAGGCGATGCGGGGAGATATGAGTGTGTGGCCAGTAATGCGGTAGGAGCCTCCAGGAGAACCAGCATTCTGACAGTACTGAGACTCCCATCCTCCACTAAGGCCAGGATTACCTCCTCGTCTCCCCAGAGGACTGACGTGGTCTATGGGGGGCTGCTGAGGCTCGACTGCATTGCCACAGGAAAACCAGAGCCCAGGATCGTCTGGAGGACCCCCTCTAAGAAACTAGTGGATTCCCAGTACAGGTATGCATCCTCTGGCATCTTTTTCACTCACTGTCTAATATGCACTACAGGCCATTGTCTGTATGTACAGTRCTTTGTACAGTACTTTTTCCACATTTTGTTTTGTTACAGCCTGAATTTAAAATGGATTAAATTGAGATTTTATGTCACTGGCCTACACAAAATATCCCATTATGTCAGCGTGGAATTATGTTTTTAGACATTTAAAAAAATATATTAAAAAGGAAAAGCTGAAATGTCTTGAGTCAATAAGTATTCAACCCATTTGTTATGGCAGGAAAAAGTCACATAATAAGTTGCATGGTCTGTGTGCAATAATAGTGTTTAACGTGATTTGTGAATGACTACCACGTCTCTGTATCCCACACATACAATTATCTATAAAGTCCCTCAGTCGAGCAATGAATTCAAACACCGATTCAATCACAAAGACCAGGGATGCCAGGGACCACCAATGCTTTGCAAAGAAGAGCACCTATTAGTAGATGAGTAAAGATTTAAAAAGCAGACGTTGAATATCCCTTTGAGCATGGTGAAGTTATTAATTACACTTTGGATGGTGTATCAGTACACCCAGTCGCTACAAAGATACAGGCGTCCTTCCTGCCAGAGAGGAAGGAAACCGCTCAGGAATTTCACCACGAGGCCAATGGTGACTGTGATAGGAGAAAACTGAGGATGGATCAACAACATTGTAGTTACTCCACAATACTAACCTAAATTACAGAGTGAAAAGAAGGAAGCCTGTTCAGAATTAAAATGTTCCAAAATATGCATCCTGTTTGCAAAAAATGTGGCAAAGAAATTCACTTTATGTCCTGAATACAAAGCGTTATGTTTGGGGAAAATCCAACACAACACATCACTGAGTACCACTCATCATATTTTCAAGTTATGATAGAAAGAGATGGAAATAGAGCTAACCACAGGCAAAATCCTAGAGGAAAGCCTGGTTCAGTCTGCTATCCAACAGACACTGGGAGACAAATTCACCTTTCAGTAGGACAATAACCTAAAACACAAGGCCAAATATACACTAGAGTTGCTTACSAAGAATGTTCCTTAGTGGCCTAGTTACAGTTTAGACTTAAATCGGCTTGAAAATGTATGGCAAGACTTGAAAATGGCTGTCTAGAAATGATCAACAACCAATTTAACAAAGCTTGAAGAATTATTTAAATAATGATGTGCAAATATTGTATAATCCAGGTGTGCAAAGCTCTTAGAGACTCACCCAGAAAGACTCACAGCTGTAATCGCTGCCAAAGGTGCTTCTAACATGTATTGACTCAAGGGTGTGAATACTTATGTAAATGAAATATGTGTGTATTTTATTTTCAATATATTAGCAAAAATTTCTAAAAACATGTTTACACTTTGTCATTATGGGGTATTGTGTGTAGACGAGTGGGGAAAAAATATATTGAATCCATTTTGGATTCAGGCTGTAACACAACAAAATGTGGAATAAGTCAAAGGGTATGAATACTTTATGACGGCACTGTATGTCAACTATCATCATCAGATGTTATCATGAATGAGAAGGTTTACTGTGAAATCATACAGGGGCACATTTTCTATTCCCTAAAGGTTAGCTGAAAAAAACATTTAAAAAATACCTAAAATGGTTGCTATTAACAGCAGGACAGCAGGATTTACTGTTATAAAAACAACTTGTTTTTGTTGGGGGGGGGGGTTCAGCTTCGACCCCAGAATAAAGGTGTTCACCAACGGTTCTCTGGCCATCCAGGCCATGACAGAGAAAGATGATGGGGACTACCTGTGTGTGGCCCGAAACAAGATGGGGGACGACTACATGCTTCTGAGGGTTAGCGTGCTGACCAAGCCGGCCAAGATTGAGCAGAAGCAGCTGCTGGCCAGTCAGAAGGTCTGTCTTTTGTCTTAGGTTTCTATGTAAATAATGGGCCACATCCCAAATGGCACCCTATTCCCTGTACAGTGCACTACTTTTGACCAGAGCCCTATGGGCCTTAGTGAAAAAGAGTGTACTATATAGGGGTTAGGTTGCCATATGGGGCAGAACCTTGGTGTTCTTAATGTGATATTTGAATGTGTTGCATGTAAGTGTCATGCAAATATTTCGGCTTGATTTTCTGTCTAATGTACGATTGGATAGACAAGAAATATCTTTGAATCTGAAGGTGATGTACGGAGGAGACCTGAAGGTGGACTGTATAGCGTCTGGCCTCCCCAACCCTGAGATCCGCTGGGCTCTGCCGGACGGCACCATGATCAACACACTGAAACAGACGGATAGTAGGGCTAGAGGTGGCCGCACCCGCAGGTACTTGCTATTTGTTGAATCACATCTAACTTCACACGTACCGTAATATGTTATTGAATCACATAATACAGTATTTACACACAATCTGTTATTGAAGCACATTAACTGCATAGTCGATAAGGATCACAGTACAATTTTCAAACAATCACCCAACCCCTCCCACCCCCCAGATACGTAGTGTTCGACAACGGGACGTTGTACGCCAACGACGTGGGGATGAGAGAGGAAGGAGACTACACCTGCTACGCTGAGAACCAGATAGGGAAGGATGAGATGAAGGTTCACGTCAAGGTGGTGGCRGACCCTCCGATCATCAGAGACAAAACTCAAAGCCCTGAAGTCATCAGGGTTCTTTATGGGGAGACCGTGTCTCTGAAGTGCAGCGCCAAGGGAGAGCCGACACCAGTCGTCACATGGCTCTCCCCCACTAACCGGGCCATTGCCTCCTCCTCTGATAAGTACCAGGTCCATAATGATGGTACATTAGTGGTCCAGAAGGCACAAGGCTTTGATGCTGGTAACTACACCTGCACAGCTAGGAACAGTGCTGGCCAGGACAGCAAAGTCACCAGGGTGGACGTCCTTGTGATGCCGCCAACCATCAACGGACTGAGAGGTATGGTCAACACTATCAGAGTGACGGCTATAAGGGACCAACGCACCATGCTGGCCTGTGAGGCCGTGGGGACACCCATCCCCCAGATCATGTGGGTGTTACCGGAGAACGTCATTCTCCCKGCGCCATACTACGGCAGCAGAATGACGGTGCATCGTAACGGTACGTTGGATATACGTTCGCCGAAGGGGACCGACTCGGCTCAGCTGGCCTGCATCGCACGCAACGAGGGCGGGGAGGCCAGGCTGATGGTCCACCTGGAGGTTAGAGAGATGGTAGAGAGGCCGCAGCTCAGAGGGCCCAAAACAGAGAGCCTCTCTCTAACGGTAGGTGGTACCATGACCCTGAACTGCTCCTTTGAAGGAGGCGCAGCACCCCCAACGGTAACCTGGATCCTCCCTAATGGTTCCCCCCTCATGAGCGGTGCCCAGTTCTCCAAGTTCTTCCACCGACCTGACGGCTCCTTGGTCATCACTAACCCCTCTGTCTCTGAGAGTGGGATGTACCGTTGCCTGGCGAGGAATGTAGCCGGGCTAGTGGAACGTACTATTACTTTAGCCCCGGAGAGAAAACCAGAGATCAATAACCGCTACAACTCCCCCATCAGTATTATGAATGGGGAGAGCCTCCAACTCCACTGTCTCTCCACGGGGGACCCCCTCCGGCTGACGTGGACCCTGCCCAGTGGGGTGGTCCTGGGGCGGCCACAGAGAGCCGGTCGCTACGCCGTCCTAGCCAATGGAACGCTCGCCATCCAGCAGGCGTCCGTCTACGACCGCGGCTCCTACGTCTGCCGAGCGGCCAACGAGTACGGCAGCGCCCTGCTCTCCGTGCCCGTCATCGTCATCGCGTACCTGCCTCGCATCACCAATGGCCCGCCTCCCGTGATATACGCCCGCCACGGCGTGGCGGTCCAGCTGAACTGTGTTGCCACGGGGATCCCCCGAGCTGAGATTGCCTGGGAGACGCCGGATAGGACGCGGCTAGCGGTCAGTGCCCAGCCACGCCTCTTTGGCAACAAGTACCTCCACCCACAAGGCTCTCTCATCATCCAGAACCCCACACAGAGAGACCAGGGCTTCTACAAATGCACCGCCAGGAACGCRATAGGGGTCGATACTAAAGCCACCTATCTACATGTGTTCTGATTAGCCTGAGACAAATAGGTTTTCATCATATGCCCAAGAAACTGCCAAAGGAGCTGAGCACAGCCGATACTTTTCATCCATCCACATGATGTTGGAGAGCCTTTGAATCACTGTCAATGCAAAGTAAAGATACACTTTCCAACTGGTAGCTAAACAAACGAGCGACTGTGTATGCAGTAGCTGTTCTCTATCTGTCCTGTGACATCATCCAAGGCCATGTTTCAGCTGCGTTTCAACAACCATTTTGTGACAAAGCCGTTTTTCACTCATCAACAAACACTTTGCTCTGAAGGACTTTAAATCTTCTGCGCTGACCATGACAATTTATGTCAAACTGTTTTGAGAAGCATAGCTAAATATCTTCTTATGTTTCGATTAATGAAAATATTCTAAATGATACAGAAAATAACCAGTATTGCTGAAATGAGGACGATTTCAGGGGCCTAAGCAACAATGGCTGGTGTTTGAATAACTGCTTCACAGCCATCCATATCATCTTACTATCTTAACAAAAAGTATTTTTAAGGACTTGTAACCCTGCTATTTACAGGTGAGACTCACACATTACCGTTACTGTGATGATTGTACATGCAATGTGGTTTAGATCTGATTGCAACTCTCATAGGTGTCAACATCAACTCATAAAATAATACTAATATGTTTTTACATGCCCTCATTATTAAATTATTTGTCTTTAAAAGACTCTGATTTATAGGAATTTTACACATTTTTAATAAAGAGAAGCTCAAAATCCATCGAAATCTTGTAGAATATTACTTATATAAGTTTGAGAAAAGACTATGGATGCGCCCCAAATAWTGCACTATGTAGGAAATAGGGTGTGATTTGAGATAGAACCGTAGTTTATGGGCCCYGGTCAAAAGTAGCGCACTACAAAGGGAATAGGGTGCAATTTGGGAAGGGAGTAAGAATTTAGAACTAGGTCACGACAGATTAGGGATCTGTCTTCCAAGAGTAAACATTTTCAAACGTAGCTCTGGGAATTATTATACAGTCATGGTCCCTCTCTTGCTAAAAGGAGAACCATCTGGTTGTGTGGGGGAAATCCCCTGTTAGTTCACTGGTTTCCCTCTGAAAGAATTCCCGCTTGAACTATACAGACTTAATTGTAATCAGCTTTCATGATTGATGAAWTCCACTCACAACTTGAAGTGGTGCAGTACCGCTGCAAGAGGGATGRCATAGAAAATGTGTTTATTTGACTATTGATGGACCTGCTCTTCAGGAAATGGCCCGTACATTTGCCTGTTGAGCCCGAATAAATCTTCCCTCTTTTGTTTCAGATAATCGAAGAAATAAAGGCTTTAGCGGTCTCTCACTGACCCAGGCCCAGGTCAAAAACAAAGCAGAAACCACCCAGGGCAGCTGCTCACATCTTGGACACACCTGTGGTTCTGTCTGTCCCAGTTCTATAGAGATGAAGTCGTCCTTTTGCCATTACAGTACCATATTGTCATCAGCACTAAGTACTGCGGTCTTGCTGTGTTTATATTCCGTTTCCACCTCCACTCTGCTCTGTCTCTTAACATAGTTAACGTAATACCCTATTATGCAGATAGTGAGACTGATGACATCATAGGAGAGCGAGAGAATGACAGAGAGAGGGGATGAGAGAAAGAGAGAGAGGTAGTGAGCTCATGGGCTCCTGAGTTCTTCTGCAAAAAGATAGAAATAGAGTTGGATTAATGTAGATAAACTTTTAAAAAWTTGCAAGGACTTATACAGGATACTAACCTCAACATCAAAACCTTCAATCCATATCAAAATTCCATACCTAAAACCTTGATTTTGGACAAAATTACCTGAWTGAACAATTACTACAAAGGACTTTGACTCGGTACCAGTACCCCMWGTATATAGCCGCGTTATTGTTGTGTAATTTTCTTGTTACTTTTTTATTATTWWTWTTTTTTWAATTCACTTTAGTTTATTTAGTAAATATTTTCTTAATTCTATTTATTGAACTGCATTGTTGGTTAAGGGCTTGTAAGTAAGCATTTCACAGTAAGGTGATACTGTTGTATTCGGCGCATGTGGCAAATCAAATTTGAACAAACCAAAACCTGCAGAAGAACACAGCGGAACCTGGAATACCAGCCAACACAAAACTGAGTGAATAGTTCAGTCTGAACCTACTTCTGAAGAACAAAAATTCAAAGACTAATCTCTAGGTAATTTTGTTAATAAATCTTAAGAAATAAGGCTACTAAGTGTACATTATAGCTTCCGTCCCTCTCCTCGCCCCTACCTGGGCTCGAACCAGGGACCCTCTGCAACAGAGCAACAGTCACCCTGGAAGCATCGTTACCCATCGCTCCACAAAAGCCACGGCCCTTGCAGAGCAAGGGGAACAACTACTTTAAGGTCTCAGAGCGAGTGATGTCACAAATAGCTAACTAGCTAGCCATAACACATCGGTTACATAAGCTACCAAACTGCTAGGACAAAACTGACCTGGCTGCAACTTCAATTAGCACTGAAGTGTGAAGTGAGAGGTGTGAAAACTCTTGAGCCCAACGATGGCAGGAGAGTTTCACAGCCAGCAGAACAGCCCACCTCAGCCACGACCACAACCTCACCACAATGGGACAAGCAACACAGGACCCACCAACCCAACAGACCACACCCTCYTTACAGGCCCCCTGTCAGCTCCCCTGATAGCCCTCTTGACAACCCCCACATATCAACTAAGGATACACAAAAGCCAGAGATTGTGCTCCTCATTGACTCAAATGACAAATACATTCAAGAGGATAAACTTTTTCCCAAACASAAAGTAGCTAAACTCTGGTGCCCAARCACTAGGCATGCCCTGGAGCTGTTGTCAGAGGACAGACTAGGGTCCCCCAGCCACATCATAATTCACACAGGCACAAATTACCTGAGGGCCCAGCATGAAAGGGTGGCCACAGCACTCAATGGAGTGATTGAACAAGTGGTTATCTCCACCCTGCTACCACGAAAATACTTTCACCCTGCCACCATACAGCGGGTTAATGCAAGYATTTCGCGAGACTGTGCCTCAAAACCTAATGTCTACCTGGCCCACCACTCCACCCTGGATTTTAACAGCCTTTACGACCAGGTCCRCCTCTACAAGGCAGCAATCCCAACTTTTGCCAGGACCGTGAAGGACGTCACCCTCWACCGTAGCCCTAGCACCTCAGACAGAAGCAACAGAGCAACGGAMAAACCTCCCAGACCAGYGAGACACCCTCCCAGACCTGYAAGACCCCCTCCTGAAGGACCTGCACCGAGGCCACAGCATCGCCAGCCAAACCCAAGACCACCCCAAGCAAACCCTGGCCACACCCTATATACAGTTGAAGTCGGATGTTTACATACACCTTAGCCAAATACATTTAAACACAGTTTTTCACAATTCCTGACATTTAATCCTAGTAAAAATTCCCTGTCTTAGGTCAGTTAGGATCACCACTTGATTTTAAGAATGTGAAATGTCAGAATAATAGTAGAGAGAATGATTTATTTCAGCTTTTATTTATTTGATCACATTCCCAGTGGGTCAGAAGTTTACAAACACTCAATAGGTATTTGGTAGCATTGCCTTTAAATTGTTTAACTTGGGTCATACGTCTGGTAGCCTTCCATAAGCTTCCCACAATACGTTGGGTGAATTTTGGCCCATTCCTCCTGACAGTGCTGGTGTAACTGAGTCAGTTTGTAGGCCTCCTTACTCCCAAACCACTTTTTCAGTTCTGCCACAAATTTTCTATGGATTGAGGTCAGGGCTTTGTAATGGCCACTCCAATACCTTGCATTTGTTGTCCTTAAGCCATTTTGCCACAACTTTGAAAGTTGCTTGGGGTCATTGTCCATTTGGAAGACCCATTTGCGACCAAGCTTTAACTTCCTGACTGATGTCTTGAGATGTTGCTTCAATATAGCCACATCATTTTCCTATTCATGATGCATTCTATTTGTGAAGTGCACCAGTCCCTCCTGCAGCAAAGCACCCCCAAAACATGATGCTGCCACCCCCGTGCTTCACGGTTGGGATGTGTTCTTCGGCTTGCAAGCCTCCCCTTTTTCCTCCAAACATAACAATGTTCATTATGGCCAAACAGTTCTATTTTTGTTTCATCAGACCGGACGACATTTCTCCAAAAAGTACGATCTTGTCCCCATGTGCAGTTGCAAACGTAGATGTCTTTTTTATGGCGGTTCTGGAGCAGTGGCTTCTTCCTTGCTGAGCGGCCTTTCAGGTTATGTCGATATAGGACTCGTTTTACTGTGGATATAGATACTTTTGTACCTGTTTTCCTCCAGCATCTTCACAAGGTCCTTTGCTGTTGTTCTGGATTGATTTGCACTTTTCACACCAAAGTACATTCATCTCTAGGAGACAGAACACGTCTCCTTCTGAGCGTATGATGGCTGTGTGGTCCCATGGTGTTATACTTGCGTACTATTGTTTGTACAGATGAACGTGGTACCTTCAGGCATTTGGAAATTGCTCCAAGGATGAACCAGGCTTGTGGAGGTACAATTTTTGTCTGAGGTCTTGGCTGATTCTTTTGATTTCCCATGATGTCAAGCAAAGAGCACTGAGTTTGAAGTATGCCTTGAAATACATCCACAGGTACACCTCCAATTGACTCAAATGATGTCAATTAGACTATCAGAAGCTTCTAAAACCTTGACATCATTTTCTGGAATTTACCAAACTGTTAAAGGCACTTTAGTATCAGTTGTGCGCTACTGGAAAGAAGTCAGGTGCGAGAGCGGAGAGTTGTGATCAGCGCACACTTAAATTGCAGAAGTAACAACAGACAGACGCAACTGCGTCAAAAACTCCAGCCAAATGGCAAAAGTGCAAAGCGCGACAACAGTCACGATAATGCATAAGTTAAACAATAAACAACTTGGTTCAAACACGGTACCCGGGGAAAAAACAGCTGGCGCTAACACGAAACATGTAACAAAACAATCACACAAAGACATGGGGAAACAGAGGGACTATATATGTAGTGTGATTAGGGAATGTAAACCAGGTTGCGGGGAAACAAGACAAAACAATGGAATAATGACAGTGGAGCAGCGATGGCTAGAAGACCGGTACAGTTCGACCGCCGAACGCCGCCCGAACAAGGAGGAGCGACTTCGGCGAATTGTGACATTTAGTGTATGTAAACTTCTGACCCACTGGAAGTGATACAGTGAATTATAAGTCAAATAATCTGTCTGTAAACAATTGTTGGAAAAATTACTTGTGTCATGCACAAAGTAGCATGTCCTAAACCGACTGCCAGAACTGTAAGTTTGTTCGCAAGAAATTTGTGGAGTGGTTGGAAAATGAGATTTAATGACTCCAACCTACGTATGTGTATGTATGGTTCTGGGTAAGTCTCTAAGAGCTTTCCACACCTGGATAGTGGTGTGGGGGCTGTGCTTTGGCAAAGTGGGTGGGTTATATCCTGCCTGTTTGGCCCTGTCGGCGGGTATCGTAGATGGGCACAGTGTCTCCGACCCTCCTGTCTCAGCTCCACTATTTATGCTGCAGTAGTTTATTGTGTAGGGGGGCTAGGGTCATTTCGTTATATCTGGAGTATTTCTCCTGTCTTATCCGGTGTCCTGTGTGAATTTAGTATGCTCTCTTTTTTTTCTCTCTTTCTTTCTTTCTCTCTCTCTCGGAGGACCTGAGCCCTGGACCTTGCCTCAGGACTACCTGGCCTGATGACTCCTTGCTGTCCCCAGTCCACCTGGCCGTGCTGCTGCTCCAGTTTTAACTCTTCTGCCTGCGGCTATGGAACCCTGACCTGTTCACCGGACATGCAACCTGTCCCAGACCTGCTGTTTTCAACTCTCTAGAGAGCAGGAGCAGTAGAGATACTCTGAATGATCGGCTATGAAAAGCCAACTGACATTTACTCCTGAGGTGCTGACCTGTTGCACCCTCGACAACCACTGTGATTATTATGATTTGACCCTGCTGGTCATCTATGAACATTTGAACATCTTGGCCATGTTCTGTTATTATATCTCCACCGCACAGCCAGAAGAGGACTGGCCACCCCTCATAGCCTGGTTCCTCTCTAGGGTTCTTCTAGGTTCTGGCCTTTCTAGGGAGTTTTTCCCTAGCCACCGTGCTTCTACACCTGCATTGCTTGCTGTTTGGGGTTTAAGGCTGGGTTTCTGTACAGCACTTTGTGACATCAGCTGATGTAAGAAGTGCTTTATAAATAMATTTGATTGATTGATATAAACTTCCGACTTCAACTGTAGGCCTCCACATTTCAGACCTAAGCCCCTTCTGCCCACCCCATGCTCCCCGCCCCTGCGGCAAGAACCTCAACATRACAGCAGGACATATGCCCAGGCCGTGAGCAGAGCAACAGGCCCAACCCCCACTATTACACCCACCCAAGCTCCATCCTGCGACCTAAGAGGTATGTATCAGATGCTCAACATGTTCTGCTCCAACCTACTGTGATGGTCCGGGCCTAAACCACACAAAAACAACACTAGACACTATGGAACACAAAGCTTTTACTATCTCATCCTGGAATATACAAGGTCTGAGGTCATCTGCCTTTGGCCTAAAGAGCAGCAACCTAGACTTCATCAAAGAAATTGAAAATACAGACATTGTCATCATACAAGAAACRTGGMATAAAGGAGACAGACCCACTGGTTGCCCTCTAGGCTACAGAGAGCTGGAAGTCCCATCCACCAAACTACCTGATGTGAAACAGGGAAGAGACTCATGGGGTATGCTAATTTGGTATAGTGCAGACCTAATCCACTCTATTAAATTAATAAAAACAGGAACATTTTACATCTGGCTAGAAATTAATAAGGAAATTATCTCTACAGAGAAAAATGCCCTCATGTGTGCTACCTATATCCCCCCAATAGAATCCCCATACTTTAACGATGACAGCTTCTCCATCCTAGAGGGGGAGATCAACAATTTCCAGGCCCAGGGATATGTACTAGTCTGTGGCGACCTAAATGCCAGAACTGGACAAGAACCTGACACCCTCAGCACACAGGGGGACAAACACCTACCTGGAGGTGACAGCATTTGCTCCCCAATATGCCCCCCTAGACACAACTACGACAACATAACCAACAAAAATGGGTCACAACTCCTGCAGCTCTGTTGGACTCTGGGTATGTACATAGTCAATGGTYGGCTTCGAGGGGACTCCTATGGTAGGTACACATATAGCTCATCTMTTGGCAGTAGTAMTGTAAACTACTTTATCACTGACCTCAACCCAGAGTCTCTTAGAGCGTTCACAGTCAGYCCACTGACACCCCTATCAGATCACAGCAACATCACACTCTACTTGAACAGAGCTATGCTCAGTCATGAGTCATCAAAGCCAAAAAAACAGAATAATATTAAGAAATGCTATAGATGGAAGGAAAGTAGTGTGGAAATCTACCAAAAACCAATTGGGCAACAACAAATCCAATCCTTTCTAGACAATTTCCTGGACAAAATGTTTCAGTATAATAGTAAAGGTGTAAACTTGGCAGTAGAAAACCTAAACAGTATATTTGACCTCTCAGCTTCCCTATCAAATCTAAAARTTTCAAGCAGACAACCTAAGAAAATGAATAACAATGACTAACGGTTTGATGAAGAATGCAAAAACCTAAGAAAGAATTTGAGAAACCTATCCATCCCAAAACATAAAGACCCAGAAAACCTGAGCCTATGCCTTCACTATGGTGAATCACTAAAACAATACAGAAATACAATACAGAAAAAGAAGGAACAGCACGTCAGAAATCAGCTCAATGTAATTGAAGAATCCATCGAATCTAACCACTTCTAGGAAAATTGGAGAACTCTAAACAAACAACAACACGAAGAGATATCTATCCAAAACGAAGATGTATCGATAAACCACTTCTCCAATCTTTTTGGCTCTATAATAAAGAACAAACAGCAAAAACATGTACATGAGCAAATACAAATATTAGAATCAACTATTAAAGACTACCAGAACCCKCTAGATTCTCCAATTACATTGAATGAACTACAGGACAATATACAACCCAAAAAGGCCTATGGGTTGATGGTATCCTAAATGAAATTATAAAATATACAGACCACAAATTCCAATTGGCTATACTTAAACTCTTTAACRTCCTCAGCTCTGGCATCTTCCCCAATATTTGGAACCAAGGACTGATCCCAATCCACAAAAGTGGAGACAAATTTGACCCCAATAACTACAGTGGGATATGTGTCAACAGCAACATTGGAAAAATCCTCTGCATTATCATTAACAGCAGACTCTGTACATTTCCTCAGCGAAAACAATGTACTGAGCAAATGTCAAATTGGCTTTTTACCAAATTACCGTACGACAGACCACCTACTCACCCTGCACACCCTGATTGACAAACAAACAAACCAAAACAAAGGCAAAGTCTTCTCATGCTTTGTTGTTTTCAAAAAAGCTTTTAACTCAATTTGGTATGAGGGCCTGCTATACAAATTGATGGAAAGTGGTGTTGGGGGAAAAACATACAACATTATAAAATCCATGTACACAAACAACAAAAAAGTGTGTGGTTAAAATTGGCAAAGCACACACATTTCTTTCCACGGGTCCGGGGGATGAGACAGGGATGCAGCTTAAGCCCCACCCTCTTCAACATTTTTATCAACAAATTGGCGAGGGCACAAGAGCAGTCTGCAGCACCCGGTCTCCCCCTACTAGAATCTGAAGTCAAARGTCTACTGTTTGCTGATGATCTGGTGCTTCTGTCCCCAACCATGGAGGGCCTACAGCAGCACCTAGATCTTCTGCACAGATTCTGTCAGAGCTGGGCCCTGACAGTAAATCTCAGTAAGACAAAAATAATGGTGTTCCAAAAAAGGTCCAGTTGCCAGGACTACGAATATAAATTCCATCTAGACACAGTTGCCCTAGAGCACACAAAAGACTATGCATACCTCTGCCTAAACATCAGTGCCACAGGTAACTTACACAAAAGCTGTGAACGATCTGAGAGACAACCCAAGAAGGGCCTTGTATGCCATCAAAAGGAACACATAATTTGACATACCAATTAGGATCTGGCAAAAAATACTTKAATCAGTTATAGAACCCATTGCCCTTTATGGTTGTGATGTCTGGGGTCCATTCACCAACCAAGAAATTCACAAAATGGGACAAACACCAAATTGAGACTGCATGCAGAATTCTGCAAAACTATCCTCTGTGTACTGTACAASGTAAAACACCAAATAATGCATACAGGGCAGAATTAGGCCRATAGCCCGGTAATTTTCAAAATCCAAAAAAATACGTTAAATTCTACAAACACCTAAAAGGACGGGATTCCCAAACCTTCCATAACAAAGCCATTACCTACAGAGAAATTAACCTGGAGAAGAGCCCCCTAAGCAAGCTGGTCCTGGGGCTCTGTTCACAAACACAAACAGAACCCACAGAGCCCCAGGACAGCAACACAATTAGACCCRACCAAATCATGAGAAAACAAAAAAGATAATTACTTGACACATTGGAAAACATTGACCAGACCACTGTGATTGACCTAAAATTAAGGAAATATTTGACTATGTACAGACTCAGTGAGCATAGCCTTGCTATTGAGAAAGGCAGCTGAAGACAGACCTGGCTCTCAAGAAAAGACAGGCTATGTGCACACTGCCAACAAAATGAGGTGGAAACTGAGCTGCACTTCCTAGCCTCCTGCCAAATGTATGAAAGAATTCGAAAACAAATCCATTTTTGATAAACATATCTACTGGGTAAAATACCACAGTGTGAATTCCAGCAGCAAGATTTGTAACCTGTTGCCACAAGAAAAGGGAAACCAGTGAAGAACAAACACCATTGTAAATACAACCTACATTTATGTTTATTTATTTTCCCTTTTGTACTTTAACTATTTGCACATCATTACAACACTGTGTATATATATATATATATATATATATATATAATATGACATTTGAAATCTCTTTATTCTTTGGAACTTCTGTTAGTGTAATGTTTACAGTTCATTTTTATTGTTTATTTCACTTTTGTTTATTATCTATTTAACTTGCTTTGGCAATGTAAGCATGTTTCCCATGCCAATAAAGCCCTTAGAGAGAGAGAGAGGGCAGAGCGAGAGGGCGGAGAGAGAGAGAGAGAGAGAGAAGACAGAAGACAGAGAGAGGAGGGAGAGAATCTAGACAGATCATTGTTATTTCCAGAGGCAGCTTTTACCCAGATTATGTTGATGCTACAGAATCAAGTGGATGGTGATTTAGGAAGGTCTTTCCATGATCTGATTAAACACTAAAGATGTGTGGAGTACATTGTGAAAAGATTTGAGAGATTAACTGGGTTGAGTAAGGAAATTACGTGTCACTTTTAATAGGTTTATTTACCTGCACTTCCCTATGCTTATCAGTGAAATATTTTATTAGATACAAATGATTTTAGAGAATGAATAGGGAAGACTAGCGTTAGAGGTTCCTCAATCTGAAAAACAAAATCAGCAACATATTTACAAAATGTGATYGTTTTGCTGTGTTGTGATTTGTAGAATCATAAATGTGACTTCATTTTAAAGAGAATCCGAGTGATCGTCTGTGTTCAGAACAAATCTAATCACAGGAGACATTCACCCTCACTGTCATGTGTTCTAGAGTCATGGGAACAGAATACAGGCCCTTTGGAACAGGCTGTGAATGCTAAATTCCACAATGATGAAAGCTGGAAATCCTGGAGTGTAAAACCTCTTCCTCCCCTTGGTCTCTTAGATGATGACAAATGTGTGTGTGTGTGTGTGTGTGTGTGTGTGTGTGTGTGTGTGTGTGTGTGTGTGTGTGTGTGTGTGTGTGTGTGTGTGTGTGTGTGTGCCTGCGTGTGTGTGTGTGTGTATGTGATGATCATGCACATGGGGGTTGTGTGTGACTCATATAGGCCTATGTGTGTAAGATTTATGCCTCGGTGTGTTTAGTCACTGGTGACTTTGCTTATTCATAAAATTGAGTCAAAGGTCTCCAATTACATGGTATTCAATCAATTCAATCTCAGGACAAGCAGCATCCCTCAAAAGTTCTCTCATGATGCAGTTGCCTGCCTCACACAAGACAAACCCAAAGTCAACTCAAAAGACTGCCTGGGCGGTGATGTCAATTTGCTCCTATGGCTAGAGCAGGAGGTGTTTGGGGGTGTGGTGTGTTCCGTGTTGAGATGTGACCAGAGCACCTTTATAATTTAAGTGTCTGAGCTTGCAGGGTAACATATGGCCCATAGATTACTTTAGTACCACAGGGAAATGTAGCACCTGTAAACGCAAAAACCTCTTCAGTGTAAAATGTAATCACTTTACCATACATAACATGACATAAGGTAATTTAACCAAATTGAAAGGTTTAACCAAAGACTCAGTAAAGGGTATTWCAAAAGAGGACCGCAATATTCATATGCTGATAATGTTGTTGATTATGACGTACAGCCACTATGCTGTCATAAATGCGTTAAACTCTGCGGTCTGCGCGTAAACTAAACTATGATTTTATAACTCATACTGTATCTTGCAGGCAGCATGTGTTATGCCGCGTTCATGTGCTAGTCTTATCTAGGAAACTCGTACATTTCCGACTTGCTAACTGAATGAATGCGGCATGTGCTTAACTACRACCAGTTAACAAGTCTAAAATTTCAGAGTTTCCTARTTTTGACTAGTTAATAAACGCGGCATTACATTGAGCGGTGACTTCTCCACAAAAGGGCTTCACAGTGACGTCACACCAAACCAGCAAATTACTTCCTTGGAGATGACGGTCGCGCCCCGTCGTTAGGGACACTGCTGTGCGTAACACAGTCGAGCAATTAATCCAGGACATAGAAGAGGTTTAGTTGGTAATAGGCGTTATCAGCAATAGTTACAATGCCTCAAAATGCAGTAGTTATCGTGCGCTACGGTCCTTATAAATCGTGTGGCATCGTGGACCACAGAACGTTTCGTCTGATTGGCCTCCAAGGTAGATAGAATCCTTGGCTACATTCAAATAAGTGTGCCTATTGCAGCGTCATAAAGTGGCTTGTGTGCATTTTTAAAGTGCGTTTTAGTTTTATATAAGTGAGCAGTTAGTAGCCTACCTTTTTAGTTTTCCCGATAATGTCACTTATCCATGTCTTCTAACTTTCCTAGCTGCATTGAAAGAGAATGGACATCAAAGTGTCTTGGAGAAAATGTCTGATTGGAACAAGTTGGAACTTGTGGTCAATGGAGAATGTGTCTATACATGCAGCATAAAACAGCTGGAGTTTGGTAAATTCAATGTAGATACTGTAGATTACTCTGTCAAATTGTACAGAATCTTACCTGTGGTCAATTATGACATGTATCGTTTTCACAGAGTGAGAGTAAGCATACTGTAACTGAATGCACATGGATTTAACCCTTGYCCACTCTCTGATTGTGACCTCATCTGTAAAAAAAAAAACTAATTCTAGAGCAGGGGTATTCAACCTAGAGTCTGCCACCCCTCYAGGGGTCCGCGAAAATATATCAAAACAGCAACAAAAAAGTGGATACATTTTTTAAATGAATATTGCTAGCAATAACACAATAAACACATTTTGAATTACATACCTACAGTAGGAAATAGGACGATATCTTATTTCTAATGATGTCAACTTTATTTCTCAACTGCCAATTACACATAGGGGAGAGCTGTGACGAAAGTAACGCTTTTTGTTTCTAATTACTCTGAGATCGATAGAGCTAGAGACACCATATTGTACGACAAACAACGTCTGTGTCCTCTACCATTAGCAAATGTAATTTCATTTCTATGGTAAATGGTAAATAGATGGTATGGTAAATAGACCGACAACAAAACTACCGCAATGTTACTTTTGTACTTGCCAGCGGGGCGGGAGTAACACAGCCTTGGGACAGAAGTAACAGCTGGCGAGAAGTGCACAATATTTGTCTCATCTCCATGTTTCTGGGTTGTAACGCTCGTTAATTTCAACCAATGTACTACCAGCCAACCAGTTCATGTGTGTGCCGATTTAGGACATTTAGGAAAATTAACCATGCGTCAACATTGCAATGCTGCGAAACCACAATAGTTAGACTTACAATATTAATCGGACTAAAATGGATCACATAATAGCTATATTGAGCATACTTTTCTAATCGCACTTTAGTGAGAATGTGGTAGAGGATTTTCAATTACTAGTCTTGTTATGCTCCAGTGTACCACGCTCCTCGTGCCTTGATAGAATAAATGTCTTTATTCTCTTCTAAAAAGGCAAACTCATCATGCTTATCACATTTCCATGGCTTGATGCAAGGTTATTGACCCCCAGAATCATAAAGATATATATTTTTAACCACTAACCTGTTGATAAAAGCTTATGTGAGAATGTGAGAAACAATTGATTAAGGTATCATTCTAATGATGTCATATATCATTTTCAAACATTCAGTCACTTGTTTGCTAACATTATAAAAGCAATATGAGCTGGAGGAGACAATGACCTGTGCTTAAAACGTATTTTATTTTATTCCAGGTCATCAGTTTACATTGTGTTACTTTCGTCCCACCCGTCTCTCGTGTAACTTCTCCTAGGCGTACACCCAAGACTAGCTAGCAKGATACTTGAAACCTATGCTGTTATTTAGTCACTAGATGGGTTAAGAAAATTACATACACTACATGACCAAAAGTGTGTGGACACCTGCTCGTCGAACATCTCATTMCAAAATCATGGGCATTAATATGGAGTTGGTCCCCCCTTTGATGCTATAACAGCCTCCACTCTTCTGGGAAGGCTTTCCACTAGATGTTGAAACATTTCTGTGTGGACTTGCTTACATTCAGTCATAAGAGTGTTAGTGAGGTTGGGCACTTGTCACGTGTGCTCCCTCTCCGGCCTCTAGGTCACCAGGCTGCTCGTTATGGCGCACACCTGTCACAATTGTTACGCGTCATCAGACTCACCTGGACTCCATCACCTCCCTTGATTACCTTCCCTATATATGTCTCTCCCTTAGGTCCTTCCCCAGGCGTTATTGTTTCTGTTCCTGTGTCAGTTCTGTACATTGTTTGTGTTTCTTATTTTTGTGTTGTGTTCATTTATTAAAACACTCACTCCCTGAATTTCCCTCCTGACTCTCAGCGCACATCATTACAACACTGCTGTTGGGCGATTAAGCCTGGCTCGCAATCAGCATTCCAATTCATCCCAAAGGTCTTCGATGGGGTTGAGGTCAGGGCTCTTTGCAGGCCAGTCAAGTTCTTCCACACCGATCTCGACAAACTATTTCTGTATGGACCTCGCTTTGTGCATGGGGGCATTTTCATGCTGACACAGGAAAGGGCCTTCCCCAAACTGTTGCCACAAAGTTGGAAGCACAGAATCGCTTAGAATGTCATTGTATGCTGTATCGTTAGGATTTCTGTTCACTGGAACTAAGGGGCCTAACCCAAACCATGACAAACAGCCCCAGACAATTATTCCTCCACCAAACTTTACAGTTGGCACTATGCATTGGGGCAGGTAGCATTCTCCTGGCATCCGCCAAACCCAGATTCTTTCCCGTCAGACTTCCAGATGGTGAAGCGTGATTCATCACTCCAAAGAAAGCGTTTCCACTGCTCAAGAGTCCAATGGCGGCAAGCTTTACACCACTCCAGCCGATGCTTGGCATTGCGCATGGTGATCTTAGGCCTGTGTGCGGCTGCATACTAAAAAACATGACTAGAAAAATTATCTAATGGTGACAGCTCGTTGCTCATTTACAAAAGGCACAAAGAAAAACAAGAAACTGAATRAGACATGAGAAACCATGAGAGAAACCCATTTCATGAAGCTCCTGACGAGCAGTTMTTGTGCTGACGTTGCTTCCAGAGGYRGTTARAACTCAGTGASTGTTGCAACCGAGGACAGGCAATTTTTACATGCTATGCGCTTCAGCACTCAGCTGTCCTKTTCTGTAAGCTTGTGTGGCCTACCACTTCGCAGCTGAGTCATTGTTGTTCCTAGACRTTTCCACTTCACAATAACAACMCTTACAGTTGACCRGGGCAGGTCTAGCAGGGCAGACATTTGACAAACTGACTTGTTGGAAATGTGGCACGTTGAAAGTCAGCTTTTCAGTAAGGCCATTCTACTGYCATTGTTTGTCTATGGAGATTGCATGGCCGTGTGCTCAATTTTATACACCTGTCAGCAACGAGTGTGGCTGAAATAGCCGAAGCCACCAATTTGAAGGGGTGTCCTCATACTTCAAAATAATGAAAAACTATCTACCAAATCTATTAATTTTAAAATGTCGATTACTTGTCCTTTACATTATCATTCACCTAACGTGACAAAAAAAAATTGCTAACGTATGATGGGGATCCCTGGGTCGCCAATTTGCCTGGGAGGGGGTCTCTGGGCAAGAAAAGGTTGAAAACCCCTCTTCTAGAGCCGTCTATATGAAGTCATCTTCATAGCGTGTTCTGATAAATCAGATTGTCCAAGTCACTGATTATGATGTCACAATGGCATTGAGTACATTGTGTTTATAGAGTAACAGTCCTTTATTCTGCCTTCCACAGGGGGAGATGGGAAACTGGACCCCCTGTGCAAGGAGGCCGTCACTGCTGTGCAGAATGCATACTGAGATACACCCACACTCTACCAGGAGATTGGTCAAGGGGATGAATCTAGGCAAATCTAATAGTAAACCTGAAGAGAAACACAGCAACAGAGACACTTTTTGTATTTTTTTGATGACAAGCATTGCAGTACCATACAATAGTATTCTCCAGCATTAAGTCAAGTGTTGTTGTATTTATTGCTACATAATCTCGGCGACCCAGAATCAAATGTGCCGTGTATGCTGGTCATCTCAACAGTCTGTCGTGAGAGACCGCAACATGCTAATTGCAACATGTAGTCATTATAGTTTCTTAAGATTTTTATTTTGTGGTGATKGACTGTGCTATAGTTACTATATCATTGTCGATATTGCCTCAGACAATTTTGTGTCTGGTCCCTGTCTGAAAACATACATTACAAAATCCATATAATTCCCTTAACCTTTGGCATACAACCATTCTTAGATCTGCTTCCTGCGGTCTCTCTTCTCATCTGAATATGATTACTTCTGCAATCCATTCTCAATTAGCCTTATGGGAGGGATTGTACACTAATAGAATCATACCCCATCGGTCAAACCACAGACCAAATTAGCGGACCAAATTTGCATTGCAAGCAAAATCCAAGCAGTCATGCAAACACTGCCACACAGTCACAGTCTGGTTGTGGCCCAAATGGCACCCTATTCTTTATGTCGTGCACTACTTTTGACCAGAGCCCTGGTCAAAAGTAGTGCACTCTTAAGGGAATAGGGTGTCATTTAGGACGCTACCTCTGAGGTTAGGCTCAATGTCAGCTTCAAAGTTAACCAAAAACATATGGAGGTGCTTATAGGGGTTCATGGCACTTATCAYATTTCATTTCAATGCAATCAAGGCGTCCCCCACACACACACAAAACACACACATTTAAATACCTGTCTCTTATACACATCTAGATGTGTATAAGAGACAGCTCTAGGCCTATGTGATTGTCCTCGAAACTTTATTAATGCTTTATTACTAAAAGCAGCCAGCTTGGAGGACTTTCTTTTTGGGAGAATATCAGACAACCAAAAGAAAACCTTGTCCCCCATCTTCTGAAAGAGCCGAGATGATTACCTACGTTTCTTCCTGTGAGGCATCCGTGTATACATCCCAAATGTCACTCTATTCCATATATAGTGCACTACTTTTGACCAGAACCAGTAGAAGTAGTGCACTATATAGGGAATAGGRTCCCATTCGGGACGCAGTGTCTAGCACTGAAACACATTTAAGGGGGAGTAAACAAAAGGAAACAAACTGAAATCTTCTCTCTGTTTCTCTCCTCATGCCTCCACCCTCCTAAACTATTGCCTGAAGCTCCTGTTTTTAACAGCGCATGCAGTTTGCTAGATTCTCCACCTGGCTAGGTGGATAGCACAGTTAATGTACCTGACAGCGAAGCTATGGAATTCAGAGAGAACATCTGGGTGTCAAATRAAAGMGATTGTCAAAGCAAATAGACTCAGGCAGTAGTGAAATCCGTTAGGAGGGTTATTGTGATGTCAATGCTATTGAATAACTGGTAGAGAATACAGCTAGATGGCTCCACTTGCCTGATTTAAAGGTGTGGCTGATTAGTCAATTTAAGTGCAGCCTTAAGTTACGTAAGGCTGCTGCTGTTCTCCTAGTGGGAAGATRAAGGACTGGAACAGACTGGACTAGAGAGATAGTGAGCGGGAAGSTGGAATGGGAAGGTGGGCTTGTTACTGTAAGTAGCCTATACGTTTTGGAATATGTTATTATTCTATTCAGTTTGAGGTTGTATTTAGTCTTTCAGGATAGCGTTAACAGTTCTGTACTGACCTTATATCTCCTTAGCCTTGATAGCCCTACACAGCCCTTCCCAGACCCTCACCGTGAGGGCTACCATTCTCTCCTAGGACAATAGTGGTGTACAAGCCTATAGATTAATATTGCTCCATCAACATGTATGAATAGGATCCCTGAGGCCAATATTACTTATTCTTTCCCTAGTTTCTGGAGTCTGTGCAAGACTATCATGACMCCTATAGGGCTGTTGGAGTTGAGTGTGACTTTAACTTTGACCAGGAAAAGTGCTTTATTTAAAAAGCCACAGTACCCTCTAGTGGCAACATAAAGACAATTTAAAATCTTCCAGAAATTTCCAGCATAACATCAAAATAAGGAATGCATCTGAACTTGAATTCTATGACCACATTTTTTTATGACATTGAGATCAAGTGTTTATATATTTTTTTTTTTACAGCAAAGGGACACAGAAACCCCTATTAGAGTGGTGGCCTACACTAGAGACATAACACCCTTAAAAATGAACATGAATATACAGTATCTTGCCACACAAAACAAGCTACAAATGTAAGAATCGGTCCAGTTTTTCCTGGATGTTGTCGAAGGCGTCTTTGCCCAGGTAGTCAGCCTGGCCCTCCTCCCACAGCCTGCGCTGCTCCAGCTCATCCTCCTCTGTCTTGGCAGCAGTCTACAAGGAAATAACCGAGATATTCAAAAAATACATTGGAAATAACCAAGATGATAAAAGAGATTCAAAATAACCAAGGTTATATAATAGATTAGAAACCAAGATGATAAATTATATTAGTAATAACCAAGATGATAAAAACAATTGATTAGGCAGCCATTCCATTCACCATCAGTCAGAAGAGTAATGAAAAATGAAAGATGGAGACATGAGGAACATTAAAATAAATCACTAAGGAATGGTTACCGGGAGGCCTTGAAGCAATACGAAGTGTGATATTTTGTTGTTAAGGTCAAATATGTTAATACTGTTGTGCACCAGCAGAGGGTGTTACTACAGTAGGAATTTGTATTTTGCCAACAGTTTCTGTAATGTTGATCATTTAAACATGGAATGATATATCGATCATTTCTTAAATCAGTTCGTAATAGTAGGCTTTAAATATACACTGAGTGTACAAAACTTTCGGAACACCTTCCTAATATAGAGTTGCAAGAACAGCCTCAATTCGTCGGGGCATGGACTCTACAAGGTGTTGAAGCGTTCCACAGGGATGCTGACTCCAATGCTTCCCACAGTTGTGTCAAGTTGGCTGGATGTCCTCTGGGTAGTGGACCATTCTTGATACACATGGGAAACTGTTGAGCGTGAAAAACCCAGCAGCGTTGCAGTTCTTGACACACTCAAACCGGTGCGCCTGACACCTACTACCATACCCAGTTCAAAGGCACTTAAATCTTTTGTCTTGCCCATTCACCCTCTGAGTGGCACACATACACAATCCATGTCTCAATTGTCTTTAACCTGTCTCCTCCCCTTCATCTCTGATTGAAGTGGATTTAACAAGTGACATCAATAAGGGATCATAGCTGTCACGTGGTTTGACCTTGTCAATCTATGTCAAGAACAGGTGTTCCTAATGTTTTGTACACTCAGTGTATATTAGTGTAGACAGGTGGCGTACAGGTTCAGTGGCAGGGTCCTCCATGGGGTTGAAGGCTGTTTCAGTGACCTCTGACCCTTCTTCACTGGGTCCAGGTGGGTCCTGGTTGGCTGTTCTGTCTCCAGCTCCTCCCTCCTTCCCCGTGGATACATCCTGACGTTGGGTACGCTGTAGGACAGGGACCAATCACACATGGAGTTAGTTATAGGTCGTTCCACAACAACATACAGCTAGAGACACCCAACTAAAATTGTAAGTATTTGACAAGCATCCACTTTCATATTTGTTATATATAAATTATATATATTTACTATTAGTGTGGGAAATTAGTACCCACTGATTTGTTGACACCAGGTTGCAAGTATTGACAGCAATGGCTCCAATCATATAGGTCCGTGAGTCAGATTTCAATAGGTGTTGAGAARTMATTTCMGTCACTTTCTCACACTGTTCCTTCCTATGACGCATYGACAYTGYACAGCCTCTAGAATCACAACCTTAGAGGGGCCACTGCGATAACCTTAAATTCTCTAAGTTCTTACTCGTTGAGCAAAATCCCTCAAGCTGATCAGAATTCGTAACCGGGTTAAAGAGCTATCAGAATTAACAACTAATACTTACTACTTCCAAAATCCCTCAGACACTTAAGTCATACCTAATTAATAATCATAATGCAGAGGCAAAAGCTAGATATCATCTTTTGTTAAAGACTAACCATTTCTCCTGGCTGCGTGGGTGAATCAAGCCTCTTCTTCCTCTCCTCTGTGAGCAGATTGGCTTTTCGGAGTAATGATTCTGTGAGGTCCTCTATCAACGACACTGTTGCTTCTCTCCCCTTTGGCTCATCTTCTTCTCTCCCCTCTGGCTCATCTTCTTCTCTTGCCTTTGGCTCATCTTCTTCTCTCCCCTTTGGCTTCTCTTCTTCTCTCCCCTTTGGCTCATCTTCTTCTCTCCCCTTTGGCTTCTCTTCTTCTCTTGCCTTTGGCTCATCTTCTTCTCTCCCCTTTGGCTTCTCTTCTTCTCTCGCCTTTGGCTTCTCTTCTTCTCTCGCCTTTGGCTTCTCTTCTCTCGCCTTTGGCTTCTCTTCTTCTCTCGCCTTTGGCTCATCTTCTTCTCTCGCCTTTGGCTTCTCTTCTTCTCTCGCCTTTGGCTTCTCTTCTTCTCTCGCCTTTGGCTTCTCTTCTTCTCTCCCCTTTGGCTTCTCTTCTTCTCTCGCCTTTGGCTTTTCTTCTTCTCTCGCCTTTGGCTTCTCTTCTTCTCTTCCCTGGCTCTGTGAAAGAAGTGTGATGGTGTGTACTGTTGAGAACCACCTAAGGTACATTGGTATAGGTGTGTAGAGAGGAGACGAGTAGGGGGCAAGAGTACTGGACTCTGATCTCTCTCTGTGGTACTTTTGAGTAAGAACAACAGACATAGGAGAAAACACACATGTTCTCTATAGGATGTACCTTGTAGTCCAACTACGCAGTCTGTCAAATGCAAACATTTACCTAAATGTTCAAATGTTGTATACGCTCTGCTGTGACGCAGTATACAGTACATTAAACTGCAATGCAATGACATTTTCACTTTGTTTTGCATGTGGTTAAGTTAAAAAAGTGCATATACAGTATGAGAAAAATACATGAGTCAATTCTACAACGTCTTACATGTTGCTTTGGCCCAGCATGTTGGATTGGCACAGCAGGTTCTTGATGGGACATTGTCTTTAATAGGTGATGTAAGTAGGAGTACTCCATCCACCACTGGTAAACAAACTCTTCCAGGTGGCTGTTGGTGTGCTGATTGGTCTGTGAGTTAGAACGTAGATTCCATGGCTTGACCGAACCCAGGAAGTGGACAATCTTAGCATTGTGACCATATCTGTGTGGGACCAGGATAACAGTACAATATGGTCAACATCAGGCAAAAAAAAACAGTAGGAGGGTTGGGGTCAGGCTTGTGGTCAAAATATGCTTTTCAATCACGGAAATGTAATATTTACTGAAATGATCCATTTGATGTTAAATATTACTCACTCTTGATAAGCAGGCAAATAGGTGTAGACTGCGATGGTACTGAGGTTGTACACAAAAGGCAGGTGTTTACTGATATCTCTAACAGCCCAGTCRCTGAAAAATGTGTTCAAGAGGCCCTGGTCCCCACCTGAAAACAGAGAGGGCATACAGTAGAGTTACTGTCAGCTCAGATCATAAGGAAGAGCCAATGAAGAAGTAAAGTAATGTATGTAATATTGTTGAGATAAGTRAAATTGCTATGCAAATTGACAATTCTAATATGGCRTTGCTAGTATTCTCAACCGCGTGGTAGAGCTCTGTAATTTCCTAAATGATAATCAAGGTGTGTTTTCCAAATGGTTTTCAAGAAGAGACAGTTAAAGGGCYAGGGTCAGGGTTGAGGCTAGGGTCAGGGTTGAGGCTAGGGTTAGGGATGAACTGGGATGTGGACTTGAAGCTAGGGTTAGGGTTCTGACTGACCGTCGAAGCTGCCGTGTTGTCGTGCATGCTCCAAGAGCCTGCCGTGGGTGATCAGAGAGGGCCTGAACACAAACACCCCTGAGTTAAAACAGTCCGGCCAGCCAGGGTCAGGGGCCGCAGACAGCTCCTCACGCTCAAACAGCTCGTCCACGTTACACAGCACCTACAGGCCAGGGAGTCAACAGGAAACAGAGGAAGTTAGTTTCTAATGCCATTTGTACAGAGTACATATATTGGACATTTTCTGCGGCATGAACACCGATTTTATTAAAGTCAAGATCCAGATCAAGTGTCATGAGGCCGTGTGTAGGTACTGCACATACTTGTGGATGTTTTCTATAATGAGAGCTCAGATTTATTGTATGACACTGGATGTGCTCATTCTGTTTMAATTTCAGTTGAACTTCCTACGTAGCCCTCTGATCAGTCGGGGCTCTATTTGCTTGGTCTTGACACTCAAACCAAACACGCCCATCTCTGCAGCACGTAAAAAGCGCTCTGTACTTGTCTTTACAGAGCAAAAATATGACGGTTTKTCCCATGGCGATTGTCACATTCGTGTTAGGTACTGATTTACCTTTCAATAACTATGTTTGGGTCCATGTTAGTTGCAGATACATATTGCACAACTCAAWCATTAAAATTGATTTGCTGGTAAAGACCAAGCTTTGACATTGTAAGATTTGGTTCCTTGGTTTTAAAACAAATTGATTATTAAGTGTGTGTTTATATTAGAGACAAGTGGTGTCTCGGGAGATATCAGTACACTCACGAGTGTGTCTGCATCCAGGAACACACATTTGCTGTATTGGGTGAGGGTCCAACAGTGGAGCTTGGTGAAAGTGACCCCCAGTTCTGGTCGTCCCAGCCAGGATAGATGTGCTTGGTCTCCACTGTCCAGCACGTCCACTACCAGGACCTGGTCAAACACATGGCCCAGGGCAGCCCTATGGGGAGAGAACACAGGATTTACTACAACTACAGTCAGATTTTACATGACTTCAATACACAAAAAATACACTAGGTCCGCAGCGAACCCAGGACAGCAAAAGACTCCATCCAGTGAATCTAATACCCCCTTAACTGATGAGAGACAAAATACTTAATTTGTCTGATTTTTCAGGGACCTCTGTCACAGAGTATAACTTTCATTCACATTCTAATATCACTCTCCATGACTCGGTGATATTATATTTCTGTCTGAGATGCAGGGACTTCTCTCACCGTGCCTGGCTAGAGACATTAGTGGAGACCATCACAACAGTCTGGCGTGTGGTCCTGTGTCGTCGTAAACACTGTCCTACCACCAGCGCCCCCATACAGTAGCTGTCTGTGGTGGCCAGGGTGACAAAGGCCTGGTTCGCTGGTGGCACAGGAAGGAAGAGTGGGTGGTGTTATTTTATAGAAATAGATGACTAACGCCCAGCACGGGATTTTAGCAGTTTTACAGGGCCAAAGCACTTTCTCTTTTCCTCTTGCGTTAAGTTAGAGAGTGATGTCAATCAACTTGACACTGACAGGTTATATTAAAATGRTTATGATATGACGATGAGAACTTACCTGGCATGGTGTGTGACAGCGACTCCTCTAAATGAATAACAACTTGAGGCAGAGGTAAAAGTGATAGATGGTAATAGAAGTGTCAAAGTGATCGATCAGGTCCCGCACCACTGGCAGAGAGGACTTGGCAGAAAATGCACTGGTTTCCCCTAAAATGAAACTCCAATATGTTGATACTGTAGTCCGACAGTCCAGCGAGTCCAGCAGTAGTAACTGTCCCACAAACAATAGATACAGAATGATCAATATAAGTAAATTTTTTTTTTTTTTTTTTTTTTTTTTTACAGCTATTTCGATTGGCTTTATGAAACTTATAGTAGTATTAGTTGTAAATGTACTATGATAGGTTATATCTAAAGCCAGGGGGTGTAACCTCAAACTGGTAGATACACAAATAAATCTGCCGCTTTTAGACCAAGAGCAAAATCAGAGTCTCTGTTTGAGTTCTCGGTCATGTGTCACAGGTCATTCAACTAAAATGAAAACTTGCAGAGTTTAAGCAGGACCTTCAACAACTGTACTCTAGAGTCTGCAGTAGTCCAACCCCTGGAACTTAAGTGCATAGTACTAGGTGCAGATGCAGATGCATTCAATTCACTGTAGAACCGTTAGTCAATCTTCATGATATACAAATKAATTATACTATGGACAACAACACTGATGTTTAAACTTGATGGAGAACATACATTAAATAAAAATACCAATCAATTGTAAAAAGTTAACTTTATTGATAACAATAAGGTACATTACCGACAGCAGTCCATTGTCTTTCAGRGAAGGAATCAAACTCCTTCAAAACACACAAAACAACTAACTACGATCAACTAAGCCAACAAATGATTTCCTGTATTGGTAAAGAACAAGCAGTAACACTTCTTCAGTTGCAGTTACTTAAAAGGTTTTAATTACATGTGCTGAAAGTTAAAGGAGAACAAAAAGGGCATATATCACACAGCAAAACAACAGCAGCGCCTTTATACACATTCTTCATTAGTATTTACAGCACAAGTGACATGGTAGAATATGCTGRTTTACTAGTTTGGTATCAACCCCAGGTATCAATTTCTATTCTTATCTGTATTGCATCAGAAATCAAGCAATCATACATACAAATCTTAAACAAGTATAACTTAAAACATACAATAACCACTTCTCAGTATAAATGTTGTTTTGCAAATAAACATGCACAATGCGTTTAAAAAAAAMAACATTTATGTCGATTTACCATGTGCATTTATGGTAGCTTTCCCTCACATAAACACTAACGAGTGGCTTGCACCCCAAACAATTAACTTACAGAAGACAAAACGTGATGCAGCTAAAAGTTGAGCTTGAAACCATTCCTCATTCCAAATAGTACCCTACACATTCTATTTATATCCACCAAAATAATCCCTTTCTCTAAGGCACTTTTTTTCATTATACCTTCATCTATACAAAAAGTTCTAAATCCTTCTATTAAATTTGAATCCAATTAATAATTACATGAGTCTGCCATGTTGTAAAAGTATCCTTTGTGTGCATGGTTTGTTTTAATTTGTGTAACTACAGACTCGCCTGGGTTATATTTTAAAACGAGCGMTGACATTTGATGAAACGAGAGATCCTATTGCCAATCCGAATTTAATATACGTACGTGGAGACGGTTAAAGTAAAACAAATACAACAAAAGCTATGTGCAATGTAAGCACTTGTTTAGGTGTAAACACAGTCAAATGTACAATGCAGTTATAGATACTAGCTAGGCCTACTAAAGTATGAAATGAAAATGAAATGGCAAGTGATGAAAAATCACATCAGCATGTTGAAAGACAATTGTTTGGTACTGAACAATTAAACAATGAAAATGATCGATACATCTTCACGGCAAAAAAAAAACAAGTATTCAAGTTGTAAATCTATCTGTGTCTTTACACAGCTAAATTAGGTAACAACAACAAACAACAACATATAACTAACATTCTCCAAAAGTTAAATTCCAAATGAAAGACAAATGAAAAAAAATCTATATTTTTTWGTGTATTTTTTTGCCCACTGACGTCCCCAGCAGACAGTTGACACCTGCTGATGGAAGAAGGTGTTTCTTTGCTAAAGGTGAGGTTCCTCTATGATGACCTGATCGAAGTTAGGATGACCTGAGCAAGTTGCTCATCACTGGAATCAGAGGAAGCACAGAAATAATGGTTATGTTAACGATATGAAAAAAACAATGCATTGGAATTTAAAATAACTTAAAACCCTACTCAGCAGACCTTTTTCCGAGGGTTCCCTTGCCCTAATCTGCAGGAAAGAAAAGGAGGACAGAGAGAAGTAAAGAAACAGAGGAGAAGCAGGACCCACCCAGAGAAAAGGCAGGAAAACAGAACAGGAATACTAGAATGAGATAGTAGGTAGGCAGTATATAGTAAGGTAGTAGATAGTGTTGGTAGAATATTGGAGTAGTAGGTAGTATATTGGAGTAGTAGGTAGTATATTGGAGTAGTAGGTAGTATATTGGAGTAGTAAGTAGTATTTTGGAGTAGTAGGTAGTATTTTGGAGTAGTAGGTAGTATATTGGAGTAGTAGGTAGTATATTGGAGTAGTAGAGAGAGAGAGAGAGACTAATGCGATTGTGTAATAACTAGTGCTTACCTTGGGGTTCAGACTGAGCTCCATGTGCGTTCTTTCCACTTTCTGGGTCTTCACCTGAATAGAGAAATACATAAGTATTTGCATTTAAGAACATGTTATGTGCCACAGACAACTTTATAGTGGGACCTCTAGACCCTTGTATCGTGCCCTGAGACATGGCTGTAGACTTCTATTAGATGCCATACAGGCGTCCACAGCCAGGGAAACCTTGTATCCACTACTACACATACTGTACTGTACGTATCCCAGTCCCATTCACTCACCTCCCTGAACCTTGAAACACAGTTTCTTCTTCTGGTAGGCAAAGTAGCTAGAGGCAGCACCAAGGAGGGCCACTCCTATTCCACTCACTATGCCAGCGATCTGCCCAGATCCAGCTTCTTCACCTACACAACAAAAAGATCCATTGTTAATGTTTAGTTGATAAGGTTACGCTAGATATTTTCTCTCTGAGTGATTCTTTGAAAAATATATTAAAGAAAGTGTGTGTGAGTGAGGCTATTATTCATGTTGCATAACGTGCCTTTATTTTCCAAAAACATACGGCTCTAGTCTAGTTGCACACCAATGGAAAACATTTTGGAACTATATCACAATTCCACAAGGTGGTGGTCGAGAGCCCTTTTTATGACGGCGTCTGGTTGTAATGTGCTGGCAAAGTATTTCTGGGTGGAAAATAGTGCAACAACAGAATACTATGGGGGCTGAAACACAAATATTCAGGAGTTTCTCTTTAAAAACATCTTAAAACTATCTCGACAAAAGACATGAAACCATGAAACCTCAGAGAAAGCCACAACCAAGTGATACAGTGAAGGAATAACACGAACCCAACTCCCAAGGATACAGAAAGTAACAAAGAAATAAATACACAATGGGATTACAGTGAACAAACACTTGAATTTTGATGAAAAAACCTTAAAAGTAAAAACTGGATTTTCCCATAGAGAACCACTGTGAGTAACAGTGTATCATGCATTGACACAGGGCGGTGCCCAGGGTAAAAACTGGATGAAAAACCAACAAACGGTGACTTACTGCTGTAGAATGCAACCTACCGCCTGTGGCTACAATCGTACAGTTCAGTCCAATAACCTTCGCTCACAGTCACACATGCAAGCTACATTCTTCAAGAGCCGGTTGCATGGATTCCATCAACAGAAACCACGCTACGTGTTATAGATCCTCTGCAGAACACCAGAAATCAGAACACCGTTCAGCAGGCTTTATTAACATCTGAAGGAATACAACAACGGACAAAGAGACGACAATAGCAATGTGTTGATAGCTAACCTCTCTGTTGTAGCACACACATCGTAAGAAAAAGAAGTAGCCGCACGCTTCTAACATGGTAAGACACGTTGTAATGGAAACACGATTTTGTATTTGAATGCAAGTGGCCAAAGAAACGTACCCCGATGAAAGACAACTTCCAACCTTACAGGAACATTCACCACGATACATAAATCATTTGTAAACGCACAAGATTTTGTATTTTTTTTATAACCTCTACTGGCTATAGCACATATATCCTTCAGTGTTTCAGAATAAGTAATTAACGTAGTCAATATTGGGATATGAGAGAACTGCATGTCGGGATGTTCTAGAACACATTAGCACAAAACAAGAGTTTCAACCGAGTGCTGGGAAGTTTGGCTATGCTAGGAATGTGTGCTGACTAGGCCTCTGTGAGGGGCTGTTAGGGCTAGGCTGCAAAAGCCTTAGTAAGTAACGGGCTTAGGGTACAGTAACGATGGGCATGCTATGACAAGATGCGACACAGGAAAATAATTCATACAAAGATTTTCCACATCTGTTTTACATCTGGACTATGACCAATAATTGTCAAAAATTGTAAAACGTAGAGGAACTATCACACAAGAAGGAACACACATATGAAACAACTACACGCAACGCATAAGAAGGCCTCAAACACCATACTAATAGTGGGAAATGTGGTTTCCACCGGCAAGTGGCCAAATATGCAGCCCAAAAACGGGGGGGGGACAACAACAATAACCTTGATAATATCAGTAACCACTATCTTTAGGCTTATAGCTGTAACATTTTACAAAACAGAATCCCATAAGCTCAACACACAGGAATGATTCAGAAACTGACTTCAGAAAGTAAAGAGAAGGGTGGGGTGTCAGAGGGGATGAGAACACACCCACTCCTTAAGGGATAAAACCTCTGAACTTTGTACTAACCCTAGCTTTAACCCAGTGAAAACTGGAGCCTACACTCAGAACAAAAAGGATCTCTCCAGAACCTAAAAGAGTTATTCGGCTGTCCTATCGGAGAATCCTGTTTGGTTCCAGGTAGAACCAAAGAGACCTTTTGGAACCATTTTTTCTAAGAGCGTACAAATCATTGCTTTGTATGATCAGCCCTGAGAGGTGTTTTAAAGCACCTCAAACCTTTTAACGCCATGTAAACAACTAATCAGAACACTCCCTCAGATCTGAGCACCAATCAGAACATAGGTTCTGATTCCTGAAAGTCACTGGGGGCTCCTTCATTCATTGGCCCACATCCAAAAGCTCCATGGCCTTCTCTAACAGAGGCACCACTGCCTGCTTTAAGTTGGATATCCAACATGGACGCCCTCTGGCATGTTAGCATCTAGCATCTCAGGAATTGGCCCCACAGTAGGTCTAGATCTGCAACGACACAGAATCGTACCTGGGTTTCAGGCTATGGCCAATAGTGTGCACCAATTCAAACCAATCAGAGTTAATTCCCCTTTTGTATTCCAAACCAATAGTTTCCAATGTTCCCATAAAGCTTACTGTACTTATTTACCCAGAAGTTAAACTATATTTCTTGCTACAAAAAAATGGCCATCCTTAAGCCTCCACTTGCACTATTTGATCAGAGAATCCTCAAAGCCATGTTTCAACACATTTAGTTTGATAGACCTCCTCCTCTCAGCACAGCCCTTTCATTTGTTTATTATTCATTTTCAGAATCTGTGCTGTGTTTGGATTGAAACAGGAAGTATAAAACAACATAATCCGACCGTGAGGAGCACACACTAAAACCAGGGCAATCAGCCAACTTCCTCTAGGACAGGAAACGGATATGAATATAGAAGCACAGAGCTTAATCCCTCAAAAGGTGTGGAAAGAATTCCCTGTCACTGAGATTCTTCATACTGCAGGCCTTTGACATCATGGTAAAGATGAGTGGTGAGAGTTAAATACAGACTAAAGATTCCACCTAAATCTGGTGTGAAACAGCCGTTCAACTTGACAAAACGGCACCCCATATATTTCCTCCTCTGAGACGCTTGATAATTAACATTATTTATTGTAGAAATAAAGGGATGGATTGTTTTACCTTGAGGTTGATCTGCACCACCTCCTCCTGAAGAGGGAAAAATAAGGGAGAAAGTAAGCAATAAGTCCATAAGTTTGTGTACTTTGATTTTGAAGTATTACTGTTTTGAATCAGTTTTACTAGCAGCACGCAAGAACCTCAGACAAACTTCAGGCGAACAGGAAGTGCTATAAATGGCGTACCATTGGGATCTGAGGGAGCTGGGTCAGCTGCACGTGCTATATATAAAAATTAAAAAAGCAGAACAAAGTGAGACACTTCTACTCCCTCTGTAGTATATACTTCTAGACATACTGTACATAGAAGTAGCTAGATAGGCCTGTGTGTTCTATTTACATGTACGTGCAAATGTTCATGAAGACTTCACAGATTTATCGTATAAAGACTTCATCGAGTCGGTCAAATATTTCCAGATTCCTTTTAAACATGTCGTCTTTAACTGTGAGGGTTGAAACCTTCCCCTTACACTGAGTTTAATGACAGGTTATTTCAGTTTGTTTCCAGCTCCTCTGGACTCTCCACAGTATCATGCAGGATAGCATCAGACTAACAGGCATATGGCACTAATTACATTGGTAACCATGAGGGGTTTTCCTCTTCCCTATTTTTGCTTTTCTTCTCTCTTTTGTAAAGAACAAGTAATTACTTCCATTCTAAGTGGCTAAGAGGAAAAATAAAAAGGAAATGTGTATACAGTTTTAAGACTGAACGGTTCTGTTTTAGTCCACAGTGAATTTAGCACTGCAATTAACTTCAATATGGCAACAATGGACAATTTCGGCYGGGTCCCCAGCCTCCCCGACATACTCTATTGTGTGTATTTTGACTTATGCTCGGCGAAGTAGATATTACTCTCCCTCAACAGTAAGATTGCAGGCCTACTGTTGGAAGTCAAACCCATTAACTAATTTGTATGAACAGCACCCTTTGTCTCGCCTGTGACACTGCTTCTAAACTTATTCAATAATAAAAGCCTTAAATGTCCTACCTCCTCCTCCACCTCCCTTGCCGGGATCAGGCTTGTAGTTATCGTTATCGCTCAAATCAAACAGGTCATTGTCTCCGAAGGACCCGCCACCTTCCAGATGAAAACAGTATAGCAACAGGTGAGTCGGTAACAATTACCACTGCTTTCCAGAGAGTCCTGGGAGTCCATAATAACAATACACAGTAGCACACACATAGTATATGATCATCAAACAGAGGAAATAAAGGGATATATCCAATGCTTAGTACCGGTGCCTCCATCTTTAGGTGGAACAACAGCTGGTTTACCCGGTACGGGATCTATGGATGATAGACATTAGAGAACAAGGGAGAGGAGTGGGAAGAGGACCATTATTTATATTACATTATAACACGTTATAATAACATTATAAGATGTTTTCACACTGGGAAGCATGCCACTAGTCCCTCATAACATTTCTTCCGACATTAGATGGGAAAACATCAGCACCTACAATCACTTGAGCTCTTAAGTGAAAGTGACAGTCTGGTTTAGCAGGTTTTGAAAGCTCAAGAGGCCACGCTTCTTATTAAGAGAGGTGAGAGTGTGAGAGTCACTGGACGCAAAGCAAAGGGAACCTCCTTCACATACCCAGCCATCACCATGTCTCAAGACATCTCAAGACGTCTCAAGACAAAAGGTGCTTGCTGGGTATGTAAAGGCTGCTGAGGTAAACGCTTAATCATAGATAGCAGTGGGTATGATTCATCACAAGCCCGTTATAATTTTTTTTTAAACCTTTATTTAACTAGGCAAGTCAGTTAAGAACAAATAATTTTTTTCAATGACGACCTAGGAACAGTCGGTTAACTGCCTTGTTCAGGGGCAGAACGACAGATTTTTACCTTGTCAGCTCAGGGATTCAATCTTGCAACATTTCGGTTACTAGTCCAACGCTCTAACAACTAGGCTACCTGCCACCTCTACACTCTAACCACTAGGCTACCTGCCGCCCCGGTTGATTGCTTGATTTGAATGATTTATTAATTGTTTGTTTGATTGATTGATCGATTGGGTTAAGTAAACAGGGAGGTAGGGACAAAGAGAGAATCCCCAATATAGACCTGCACAAAATAGAAAGACTTCTTCCCAAGACTGAGCACCTAACAATAACTCTGACTTTACCTGGACCCAAGGCATCAGACAGGTCAAAACCCATCCCATCTATGAAGAGAAAATATAACAGAAAACATATGGATTCTATGATTGTATCATTTACAATGGATGACATCTCCCATCTTGAGGTCATTATTCGGTTTGCTTTAGTTATCAGAACCAGGGCCTAAAATTGACTGTTCGGTCTGCAGCCACTGTGGCAGGTACCCGCCACTCAGATTTTTTACCAGCCAAAACATTTAACATAAAAAAAAAAACGGATGATCATGCTTTGTAATGTTTCTAAAACAAGAAATGTATTAGTAAGAAGTAATGTGGTATATTTCTCAATTTCACAACATTAACCAAAATATCAGATATCAGACATATTTTTCACGTTACCTTGGTAACGGGAACACTGGAGTTGTGTCATGTTTTGTGTGTGTGAGATTTGCGATCTGACTAGGGCTATCATTTGAAGCAGCAGCCTCAAACTAACGTTTAAAAACAACTGAGCTTCTGAACTAAACAATGTAAATAGCCAAGAAACACAAGGACACCGTCTCACTTTGTAGACTTTTGAGTAAATTAGATCAACTTCTATGCCTCCAGAAATGAATCTATCAGCACTGCACACAGAGCGCACAGCTCTCCTGCCAGGCAGTGTTGCTGCGTGACGTGGGATATAGGATTCATATTTCATTGTGCAATTAGGAGCTATGAAACAAAACAGCAGAAATACTTTGAAAACAGCTACTGCAGCACTTTTCTGCAATAAATTTCAACTCGCACTTCTGACTATTTTATTCACAAATGTAACGCTCGCACTGTAGAGACCTGCACATTGAACACCGTGGCTGGTGAAATAGACATTCTTACCCGCCAATACCTAAATCTACCCGCATCTGGCGGGTAGCGGATGTTCATTTTATGCACTGATCAGAATGTCTTCCTGTGTTCTTTAATCTGATAGCTAGAATCCTGATCAAATAGGATGGAAACTGTAATTACAAGTGATTAGTGTTACTTCAGCTGGTTGAGTTAATTTTACTTACCCTCAGCTGTTTTTTTGGGATCTACAGGTTTGGGATCTGGAAAGGGCATCAAGTATATCAACTATAAGAGCATTGTATTCCACGTTGGGCAAATGATTGGACAACATATTTAGTTAAGAACACATTGATGTAAATAAACACATTGACGTATCCAGAAGATCTAAATCATCTGAGAACAGAAATAAAATCTTAGTTGAAATACATGTGAGCTCTCCATTCGTTTGACATTTGTCGGCCATAGATGCCTTACCAGTTCCACCTTCTTTAGGAGGGATCCCAGCTGGTTTCTCAGGCTCTAAGGGGAGGAAAGGTGAATCAAGGAAGATGGATTAAAAAAGCCTCAACTTTAAACCATAATTCCCAGGATTTTCACCTTTGAGTCTTACCATTTTAAAGTCAGGAAAGGAAAACTTTTATTAGAAATATAGCATAATAGAATAAGGTGATCCAGGTTGCGATTTGCTGAAAGGGATGGGTGTTTAATTTAGCCAGGTATTATTGGTTGAATATAACTGAATACCACAACAGTATAACAATACAATTGGATGCAGTTATAAATCTATCACCCAAATCGCAAACTGGATGAACCCTTAAAGCAAATCAGTGAAAAAGAAATCCGAGACAAGGAATGATCCAATCTTATTATCCCAGCACCAACGAGCTGATGAGAGACTTAAACACAGCTACCTGTTGAATGAGAAGGGCACCCAAATGTAAGTCTGATATATAGAAAAGTTCCCAGAGGAAAACCAACACCAGCTTAGACAAAGAGGGAGTCATCTACACCTATTATTGTGTCCTTTTACCTTCTGGACCGAGAGCATCGAATAGATCAAATCCACCTCCTGGAGATGAAGAAATGTAATGACATGTATTTATGCTTATAGCATGATAATAACACTGTCAACACAGAAGAATGTGGTCAGGTAGAGGGGTATTTGAAGAAGTGTGACAGAATGCGGACCGAGAGATCACAGAGGAAGACAACACAAAGGAAATCCTTGCATAGAGTTGATAAGAGTCCCCTCGGGGGCTGGGCCACCCTGCAGTCACATGCTGGGCTCATATTCTGTTTCTTTGAAGTGGTTATTGATGTGGTTCATGTTGAGTCATATGAGTTGTGACTAATGAGTTGCCTATTTTCCCTTGCTAGTGGCTTCATGTTGACTTCCAGAGTTGGCTTCATCCCACAGTCAGTGTAATATTATGTGACAGGCTTCCCTACCTGGACTGGGATCCGTTGCAGGTTGCTTTGGCAGTTTTGGAATAGTAGTTGTAGGGTCATCTAAACAAAGAGGGTTTTTTTGCCTTTCAGAAAATCATTCATCACATTTTAATCTATAAGGCTGGAGATGTCACATTTATATAAAATTTAAAAAATCGGTATTATAATAACAGGATCATCATGTGTTATGAGTATTACGAATTCAAACGGTCATTTCTAATCATATATAAAATATTTTCAGAAGGCCTACATTATATTTGGACATGAACTCCTGTTCAGTAATAACTAATTAAACAATTTGCATTATGCAATATGCATTCAACTGGATCAGAGCCAGACAGCGCTGTGAACAGTGCTACAGATAGGCAGAGGAGGAAGATGTACCACCTGAATACTGTGAGGAACAGCCATTACACCTGTTTCATCATTAGGAACTACATCTACAGTAGGCTTACCTATCAACAACAACAAAAAAGATTGAGAAACTTACCAAGATCAAGGCCATCATAAAGATTGAAGTCTGTGGGACAAAGATGAAATACTATTGGTCAGCCATAATGTCCAAGACAACGCCAACACACCCACAACACTGGCTGTCTACGCATCTTAGTTAGCACCACTTTCTACTCAACTAACCAAACTAGCTTTTTTAACTGTGTGCTAAAAAAGTTCCGTGGAACCACCAGTTGCTACAGTATGTGCGTGACTTTGATATTGTGACAGTGTTTGTGCAACTTAACAGCAGGTAGTACATCCTGTATTGGTTGCCTGGTGTGGTCTTGTTATGAGGGAACTGGCCTTGCCTGGCATGCAGTCTGTTGCCACTACTGTCAGTTGCGGTTTGAAGGTTTGAATGACTCATAGGCAGCTGAAACCGGAGAGCTGTATCCTAGAGCACTCTACTTTCTCTACTCTGCCTTGGCTGTAGTTAAACCTTTGTGAATTAACCAGGCTAAGACTGAACTAGCACACTAACTAATTAACCAATTACCTAATTAGCCAACCCACTTAAAATAGAGGCCTCTGTTAAAGGAATTTAATTCCTATATGTTCATCAATCAATTCAATTAAAACACTCTGCCCAKTCATAAGAATTTGTAAGATACTTATTTGCATAAAATGGACAGAAACCAGTCTCAAAATCAATCAATCAATAGCGTTTATTCTCGAGAGTACTGACCATAGTACAATTTACATCAGGTTATATAAAAATAATGACGTCATAGGTTTTAAAATGTCCTTCCTCCTCTCGGATACAATGGTAATACAGTTCAAAAGCCTTCTCACATTGTCTGCCACCTGTTAAACAATCTACGACCAGCCCAAGGTCTCTCCCCTCCCTGGKTAGAGACARAATGTCSTGTAAGGAACACAGCATTCCAGCCTGKCTGATGATAACTCCATTCGTTTCTCCATTCGTTTCTAACAGACATTCCTTGTTCTAATTCTTGATTAAAATTACACACATTATATTCAGCATTATGATTATAATAAGATTCATACATCCATACAGTAACATAGTAGTATTCTGTTTAGTTATAATTCTAAGTCAAATGTATACATAATTTAGTCATTATTCATAAAAATCCCATAACAGTTTGGAAATACCATTGCTTACTGCGTCTGAACCTTCGACTGTATAAGAATATGGTCTGAAGTGAAACTGAGCAGAAAAGTCAGATAGCTGCTTCTGACACTGTAAACAAGTGTTTAGGATCTGAAACATAACAAAACGAACACTTTTCTGAGACACTTTTTAACACGAGTCAAGGCATTTAGAATTCGATGAAAACACATCACAGTGTTTAGATTGTAAACACCGGGACATGTTGATTCATTGTAACACTTGTTAACCACAATGAACACGTTATTCAGCACAAGGCGTTAGGTTTTAAACTCTAACACTGGGGGTGTTGTTTTAACACTGTAGGAAGTAAAAGCCGTATTTGCATATTTCCAAGCATACCTCTCGAGTGAACGTGAGAAATGCCACCCATGACAGTGTTTGTTAGTGACAGAGACATGGTTGTTGCAATAAATTCATTTTCTGAAACGTGCACCTAGTGACTGCCCTAAGTTATATGTATTCAATTAAAGTTCAACCCTTTATGATCACATACTATACATTGAGTGTATAAAACATGAGGAACACATGTTCTTTCCATGACATAGACCCGACAGGTGAAAGCTTTTGATCCTTAGTGATGTCGCTTGTTAAATCCACTTCAGTCAGTGTAGATTTATTTTATTTTTTTATTTTTTCACCTTTATTTAACAGGTAGGCTAGTTGAGAACAAGTTCTCATTTGCAACTGCGACCTGGCCAAGATAAAGCATAGCAGTGTGAACAGACACACAGAGTTACCACATGGAGTAAACAATAAACAAGTCAATAACATGGTAGAAAAAAGAGAATCTATATACAATGTGTGCAAAAGGCATGAGGTAGGCAATAAATCGATAATTACAATTTAGCAGATTAACACTGGAGTGATAAATCATCAGATGATCATGTTGCAAGAAGAGATACTGGTGTGCAAAAGAGCAGAAAAGTAAATAAATAAAAGCAGTATGGGGGGTGAGGTAGGTAAATTGGGTGGGTAGTTTACAGATGGACTATGTACAGCTGCAGCGATCGGTTAGCTGCTCGGATAGCAGAATTTTTAAAGTTGTTGAGGGAGATAAAAGTCTCCAACTTCAGAGTTTTTGCAATTCGTTCCAGTCGCAGGCAGCAGAGAACTGGAGGAAAGGCGTCCAAATGAGGTTTTAGCTTTAGGGATGATCAGTGAGATACACCTGCTGGAGCGCGTGCTGCGGGTGGGTGTAGCCATCGTGACAGTGAACTGAGATAAGGCGGCACTTTACCTAGCATAGCCTTGTAGATGACCTGGAGCAGTGGGTCTGACGACGAACATGTAGCGAGGGCAGCCGACTAGGGCATACAGGTCGCAGTGGTGGGTCGTATAAGGTGCTTTAGTAACAAAACGAATGGCACTGTGATAAAACTGCATCCAGTTTGCTGAGTAGAGTGTTGGAAGCTATTTTGTAGATGACATCGCCGAAGTCGAGGATCGGTAGGATAGTCAGTTTTACTAGGGTAAGTTTGGCGGCGTGAGTGAAGGAGGCTTTTTGTTGCGGAAATAGAAAGCCGATTCTTGATTTGATTTTGGATTGGAATGTTTGATATGAGTCTGGAAGGAGAGTTTGCAGTCTAGCCAGACACCTAGGTACTATATAGATGTCCACATATTCTAGGTCGGAACCGTCAGGGGTGGTGATGCTAGTCGGGCGTGCGGGTGCAGGCAGCGAACGGTTGAAAAGCATGCATTTGGTTTTACTAGCGTTTAAGAGCAGTTGGAGGCCACGGAGGAGTGTTGTATGGCATTGAAGCTGTTTGGGAGGTTAGATAGCACAGTGTCCCAAGGAAGGCCGGAAGTATATAGAATGGTGTCGTCTGCGTAGAGGTGGATCAGGAGAATCGCCCGCAGCAAGAGCAACATCATTGATGTATACAGAAAAAGAGTCGGCCCGAGAATTGAACCCTGTGGTACCCCATAGAGACTGCCAGAGGACCGGACAACATGCCCTCCGATTTGACACACTTGAACTCTGCTGCAAAGTAGTTGGTGAACCAGGCAAGGCAGTCATTAGAAAAACCGAGGCAACTGAGTCCGATAAGATATATGGTGATTGACAGAGTCGAAAGCCTTGGCCAGGTCGATGAAGACGGCTGCCACAGTAATGTCTTTTATCGATGGCGGGTTATGATTCGTTTTAGTACTTGAGCGTGGCTGAGGTGCACCCGTGACCGCTCGGAAAACCGGATTGCACACAGCGGAGAAGGTACGGTGGGATTCGAAGATGGTCAGTGATCTTTTGTTGACTTGGCTTTCGAAGACCTTAGATAGGCAGGGCGATGGATATAGGTCTGTAACAGTTGGGTCAGGGTGTCTCCCCTTTGAGAGGGGGATGAACGCGCAGCTTTCAAATCCTTGGGATCTCAGATGATACGAAGGAGAGGTTGAACAGGCTGGTAATAGGGGGTGCGACAATGGCGGCGGACAGTTTCAGAAATAGGGGGTCCAGATTGTCAGCCCAGCTGATTTGTATGGTCCAGGTTTTTCGCCCTTTTCAGAACACTCTTGCTATCTGGATTGGTAAAGGAGAAGCTGGGGAGGCTTGGGCGAGTAGCAGCGGGGGGGGCGGGGCTGTTGGCCAAGGTTGGAGTCGCCAGGAGGAAGGCATGGCCAGCCATTGAGAAATGCTTGTTGAAGTCTTCGATTATCACGGATTTATCGGTGGTGACCGTGTTACCTAGCCTCAGTGCAGTGGGCAGCTGGGAGGAGGTGCTCTTGTTCTCCATGGACTTTACAGTATCCCAGAACTTTTTGGAGTTAGAGATGAAGGGGAGGAGAACGGTTAAAGAAGGGTTTTTAAGCCTTGAAACAATTGAGACATGGATTGTGTACCATTCAGAGGTTGAATGGGCAAGATAAAATATTAAAGTGCCTTTGAACGGGGTATGGTAGTAGGTGAACTGCAACGCTGTTGGGTTTTTGACGCGTAACAGTTTCCTGTGTGTACCAAGAATGGTCCAGGACATCCAGCCAACTTGACACAACTGTGGGAAGCATTGGAGTCAACATGGGCCAGCATCCCTGTAGAATGCTTTCGAGACCTTGTAGAGTCCATGCCCCAACACATTTAGGCTGTTCTGAGGGCAAAAGGGGGTGCAACACAATAGTAGGAAGGTGCTCCTAATGTTTTGTACACTCAGTGTACGTTTCAYAAGGCCGTTAGTCATAGCTTAGTTAACTTCTACATTGTAGTCTGAAAATCTTGGCTTATGTGCCACATAAGACCTGCAAGTCACAGTACGCTGGTTTGTTCTGTGATTAGTAATTCCTATCAGAATCCAGCCAGCGGGAGGATATCCAAGAATTTGAAAATTGTATCACCCACAACCTGCACTCTGAATGACTGCTCTGGTGAAGGACTTAACAAACAAGACAACCTAAACCAGTGGTTCCCAACCAGGGGTACTACCCAAAAGGACTAGAGAAGACTCATGGGACCATACTGGTAAAATACTCCTGAGTGCGTAAATCAGGAGTTCTCCAGCAGAGCAAATACTGTCAGTGATTCAGTAACTGCAAAAGGTCGGTAACCACTGACCTAAACCATCTAAACTAAAACAACCATCTCAGTAACGGGTACAATAAATCCAACCCCAAACAGATTGGATTAGTTTTTTTTTTAATTAAGTTATTTATCTTTGAATAGTATAACATCAATTAATCAATCAATGTGTATAGATTTTAAAACAACCTATTCTAAAAATCAACCTGCAACAAAGCATGCTGGGAAATATGATAATGAGGCCCCTCCCATGTCTTTTTCACTCTGAGAGAGTTAACAGAAATGAACTCAACACAGTCAAGTAACAACAATACCATGCAATTGAAAAGATTTCTTGAATCAAATGTCTTGTCCAGTAAGGTGACAGACATTACTAACACTGATCTGAATAAGGCATGGAAAGTCACATCAACTTCTAATGACGAAATGCATGGGAAAGTAAACAGCATTGTTCAAAATCTGAATACTTAAGAAATATACAGTTGAAGTCGGAAGTTTACATACAGTTAGGTTGGAGTCATTAAAACTGGTTTTTCAACCACTCCACACATTTCTTGTTAACAAACTATAGTTTTGGGAAGTCGGTTAGGACATCTACTTTGTGCATGACACAAGTAATTTTTACAACAATTGTTTACAGACAGATTATTTGACTTATAATTCACTGCATCACAATTCCAGTGGGTCAGAAGTTTACATACACTATGTTGACTGTGCCTTTAAACAGCTTGGAAAATTCCAGAAAATTATGTCATGGTTTCAGAAGCTTCTGATAGGCTAATTGACATCATTTGAGTCAATTGGAGGTGAACCTGTGGATGTATTTCAAGGCCTACCTTCAAACTCAGTGCCTCTTTGCTTGACATCATGGGAAAATCAAAAGAAATCAGCCAAGACCTCAGAAAAAAAATTGTAGACTGGTTCATCCTTGGGAACAATTTCCAAATGCATGAGGGTACCACGTTCATCTGTACAAACAGTAGTATGCAAGTATAAACACCATGGGACCACGCAGCCGTCATACCGCTCAAGAAGGAGACGCGTTCTGTCTCCTAGAGATGAACGTACTTTGGTGCGAAAAGTGCAAATCAATCCCGGAACAACAGCAAAGGACCTTGTAAAGATGCTGGAGGAAACCGGTACAAAAGTATCTATATCCACAGTAAAACGAGTCCGACATCGACATAACCTGAAAGGCTGCTCAACAAGGAAGAAGCCACTGCTCCAAAACCGACATAAAAAAGCCAGTACGGTTTGCAACTGCACATGGGTACAAAGATCGTACTTTTTGGAGAAATATCCTCTGGTCTGATGAAAGAAAAATAGAACTGTTTGGCCATAATGACCCTCGTTATGTTTTGAGAAAAAAGGGGGAGGCTTGCAAGCCGAAGAACACCATCCCAACCGTGAAGCACGGGGGTGGCAGCATCATGCTGTGGGGGTGCATTGCTGCAGGAGGGACTGGTGAACTTCACAAAATAGATGGCATCATGAGGTAGGAAAATGATGTGGATATATTGAAGCAACGTCTCAAGACATCAGTCAGGAAGTTAAAGCTTGGTCGCAAATGGGTCTTCCAAATGGACAATGACCCCAAGCATACTTTCAAAGTTGTGGCAAAATGGCTTAAGGACAACAAAGTCAAGGTATTGGAGTGACCATCACAAAGCCCTGACCTCAATCCTCTAGAAAATGGGCAGAACTGAAAAAGCGTACGTGAGCAAGGAGGCCTACAAAACCTGACAGCTCTGTCAGGAGGAATGGGCCAAAATTCACCCAACTTATTGTGGGAAGCTTGTGGAAGGCTACCAGAAACGTTTGACCCAAGTTAAACAACTTAAAGGCAATGCTACCAAATACGAATTGAGTGTATGTAAACTTCTGACCCACTGGGAATGTGATGAAAGAAATAAAAGCTGAAATAAGTCATTCTCTCAACTATTATTCTGACATTTCACATTCTTAAAATAAAGTGGTGATCCTAACTGACCTAAGACAAGGCATTTTTACTCGGATTAAATGTCTGGAATTGTGAAAAACTGAGTTTAAATGTATTTGGCTCAGGTGTATGTAAACTTCCGACTTCAACTGTATGCGTTCTCCTGGTTGGAAACTGACTGGAAAAAGCTGACTATTGTGTTTAATCTTGCATTCTAAATGCCTTTGTTTAAAATGAGAACCCATATTGGCTAATCTAAATGCCTAATGTTTAAGTTTTTAACACTGACATTTAGGTTAAAACGTGTCACATGTTTCATGGTTTTACAGTGTACTTTCAGAAGAAAGACCAACAAACTATTAACTGTATCAACTAACTAAATATAACCCACTCGTACTAATTATTTTCACTGTGTACTGGATACTTGAGGCAATGATGGGGTAGTATAAAACAGTCTTTCATCAGTTCAGTCTGGCTTTTAAATCTAGGCATAATATGTGTCATCATGAAGACAGTGTGCCCATTTGGGTAGGGGTTTGGGGCTGCATGCCTGTGGTCAACTCTAGCCAATCCTGGAGCAGCCTCACATATGAAGCCAAGAGACACAGCCATTCACAGGATGGGATATATATTTAGAATGTTATGTTCGTGGGTGCTGAGTATAACTCACAGAGGAGCTATAAGGCTGAAAAGTATTTCAAAAGTCCAATATCTTATAGGCCTACAGATGTAGGATCTTAATTTGAGCCAGTTTTCTACAGCAGGAAAATAATCMTGCAGCAACAGGAAATGTGAATTATTATGTGGATTACAATTAATTGGCATTTTTTTAGGGGTTGATATATTTTTCGTAAAGGAAAATCAAGTCTGAAATTTCAAGTGGAAATTACAAGCTTCAGAAGCCTTTTAAAACCTCAAATACGCTACAATTTTAACATTTCCTGCATTGCAGATTAATTAAGATCCTAAACCTATATTATTATTTTCAACCAACGGTTGAGGCAATGGTATCTGATAATATCTATCAACTAGTATCTATCAACTAGCAAATGTATTGCCAACTAAATTTGTTGGAGCTACTTTTTATCTGTATTCTTTTTCAACTGACACACAAGTACAGAGAGCCTACAAAGAAAATAAGGATGGCAGAGAGGCTTGGCTTGGCTTGAAAGTGTCTTGAAAGACGAAACACTTCAGTGAGAGAGTTGTTAGTATGCAGTACAGGGAACTGTGTTCTGCAAACCCCCCTTACCTTTCAGCAATTAAAACCTGCGAGAAAACAAAACACTCTCTCTGTGCCTTTCACACTTGCTTTTCAAAGTTGTGCCCAGTCGTGCCAGTTAGCATTGCATGCACATGTGCTTCCCTATGAGCCAAAGACACTACCCTGATTATAAAGGGCAGACTAGACACACCCTTGAGTCATATACTACCACACTAAGATGAGTCAGAACTCTTCTGAGAGCAGTGATTATAAAACTGTACAAGAAGTACACAAGTGTTGTATTAGCCTACAAGTGTTTAACAGTGTTATACTGCCTTGCTGTTAAGGTAACTGCATGTCATTCTCAGCTGTGCAACTAAAAACTGCACAGAGGACTGAGCTGGGAAACAAATGCATGCAACAGGCACGTGCCCTAACACAAATAGACATAACTCATAGTATGGGGGAGGGGGACGCAGACATGGAGTTTCCCCGTCTATTTTCTTGCCTAAATCTATAAACGTATTACTACAACTTGTAGGCCAATCTTGTGTGTACCTTGTCCAAAGGATAGGCCTAAGCAAGATTAAAGCAAGACGTATAACTTTAAATAGGCCTACGTTACCATCAATAAAAAAAATACAAAAAAGTAAATAGCAACAATAATAGTAACGATCATCATTATCATCATATTATTATCATTATCATAATAGCTATTCATAATAGGCCTAATAATGGCTTAGTTATGTATCTTGGGTTGGGGGGGAAAAACCTTACCTTGTGTTTTCGTCCCTATAACAAGAGTTACAAGCAAGGCAATCCATAAGCAAGATTTCATGTCTGCTGAATAGGAAAGAAAACAACAGTTTCCCTGAATTATCCGATGCTGGATCGATATGGTTATTTTAACTAATTCTTTGCTCCGAGTTCTTTGTCAAACTAAATCGGTAACTTTAGGGTGTGTCAATGTGCGGTGCTGTCCCCTCGTTGTCTACCAGCACTCGAGTGTTCTCCAGTTACAGATTGGCAGTCAGAGTGGGTGTGCTGTGGTAACTTCGTAAAATAAAGGCGTAACCCTGGCGGCGCATCAGGTCACAATCTGAGAGAAGTGAGGGGCATAAACCTACATTTACATTACTCTTGTTGCCTTATCGCCCATCAATTGATTGAAAATTTATGTAATTATCACTATATGAACTGTCTCTATTCAAGGGAAATCGTTATTTTATCAGCATACACAAAATATATTTTGCATCAATTTCATGTTTATGGTGTAATATAATAGAAAACTGCAAACACGTACGTTTAATCATTTCCCAAAAACTACTCAGCAGCTCCAAATGTGTGGTCCTCCCATAACACGTTGGCTATTTGAATTGGGCGATTGTGCCATCTAGCGACTTGTCATGGTTTTCACTTTCATTTGTAACGTGCCTATCCATTTTGTGCCGTGCGCGTAAAAGCGAAGAAAATGTCAACTGGCCATGGCGAAAATGGTCATGAGAAATAATGCAGTTGGAAGCTATACTACAACATCTCGTCTTGTGAAAGAGTGTGTAGCAGGCTATGGCCTAATCGATGTAATGCATAGTCTATAATAGGGAAATAACCAACATCGAATAACAGAGCACGATATTGAAATGTTTGCCTTATTATTAAAAAAAAGATTAACTGTGATTTGAAGTCGTCTCTGTTTATCAACATTTGAGGATTATGGAATCATGGCCAGTACAGTCTATCTATAATGATTTATAATCATATTTGTGTTGCTTCAGTGAATGTTGAGGTCTCTAAGGACAAATGTACAGGCCAGCGGATGCCAGCCAGTCTGACTCTTCAAGTTGGCACGCATCAATGCAGATGCCAAGGAGGACTAGTTCGGGTGCTTTAGAGTGCAGMGAACGTGTCCATCATTTCATTCATAAGAGCCGGAGCAACAGAGCCCGCTTATTCCTCCTCTTTTGCTTCGCTGCTGACATGCAGTCTTTCTTGTCTCCATTTAACAAGGCGATCTTAGTGGCTTTGTTTATTTTTGCCATTTTACTCATTCTTTATGTAATACTATGGTATATATGCCGAGACGTGGATTGCGACCACGGTATCTGACGCTTGTCGTGAGAAAAGCAGACGATACCCTGACTTTGGCTTATACCGAGACGCGCCAGGGTGACCCTTTGGTAAGTCCACCGGCGCGTCTTGACCGCTCTGACCATGAGCTCAAGGTGCATCATTTAACCAACGTTATCATGGAATTCGTTTGTAGATGTTGCTCATGTTGAGTAAAATATGTGCAGTTCCTTTTATGTGTATCGTGTAGGCTGAATAGCCTATTCAATTATATCTCCAACGTGTTGCGCCACATTCGTGTTAGCATGAGGTAGGCTATTGCAAATCAGGATAAATGTTTCCCTTAATTTCTATTGGCATTCATTCTAGGCAATTGTCATAATAATATGTTATAATTCAGTAAAACGTATATTAGTGGGAAAGCTGCTATAGTGTGACAAAGAAGGCGGGAAGGAGGTTCAGGCTACACGTTTTTGAAACATCCGTGTCACCCTTATACCCCTCGCAAATGTACGGTTACTGGTCATCCAACAAAAACACCGTTGACAATTCAGAGACATGATGAGGCATCAATAACAATTGAAATTCTATTGAATCATTCTGGTTCTGATTCTGGGACTGATTTCATTCTATGAATGTTTCAATTCTGCGGAATTTCCTGTAAATTACCTTTAAAACAGCTCTGATTTGAAATTTTAGTTCATTTGACCTTATACGGTGTCCTGTGTATTCAACATTAAATGTAATAACATTGCTRTAACAAAATCCCAACCATCTCTATAAATATCTGAATTGAACTCAAAGAGAAAGCTTTTTGATGCAGATACTCAGCCTATAGCCTATTCATATTGTTGGATAATAATTTATGCCTACTTCCCCAGTAGTCTATTCTACAATAAATAACAATGATTATTTAACAATCCCACTCAGTCTGAACCGTTTAAGAATAAGGTACTTAAATGGTTCTTCCTCAGCTTTTAAGGTTCCTTGGATAACTCTTGCCTGGATAAAGAAACATTGACTAAAGTGTGGGGTTCTTGATGTGGATCTACGGTTCTTCAGAATTCTAAAAGCTTCTTGAAATAAATGGAAGTCTGCATACATTTAAATTAGAGTTAAATGAACACTCAGTTGTGTAAAAGAACCCCAGTGTTGGTGTTAATAACCCGAGTTTAACCAAAACCATGCATTACAGGACCAAAAGTATATGGACGAACATCTCATTCCAAAATCATGGCCATTAATATGGAGTTGCCCCCCCCCTTTTGCTGCTATAACAACCTCCACTCTTCTGGGAAGTCTTTCCACTAGATGTTGGAACATTGCTGCGGACGCTTGCTTCCAATCAGTCACAAGAGCATTAGGCGATTAGGCCTGGCTTGCACTTGGCATTCCAATTCATCCCAAAGGTGTTCAACTGGGTGGAGGTCAGGGCTCTGTGCAGGCTAATCAAGTTCTTCCACATCGATCTCGACAAACCATTTCTGTATGGACCTCTKCTTTATGCACGGAGGCATTGTTATGCTGAAACAGGAAAGGGCCTTCCCCAAACTGTTGCCACCAAGTTGGAAGCACAGAATCGCCGAGATTGTCATTGTATGTTGTAGCATAAAGATTTCACTGGAACTAAGKKGCCTAGACCATTATTCCACCTCCACCAAACTTTACAGTTGGCCCTATGCATTGGGGCAGGTAGCRTTCTACTGGCATCCACCAAACCCAGATTTGTCCGTCGGACTGCCAGATGGTGAAACGTAATTCATCACTCCAGAGAACGCTTTTCCACTGCCACAGAGTCCAATGGTGGCAAGCTTTACACCACTTACWTTGCGCATGGTGATCTTASGCWTGTGCGCGGCTGCTCGGCCATGGAAACCCATTTCATAAAGCTTGCGACGAACAGTTATTGTGCTGACGTTGCTTCCAGTGTTGCAACCGAGGACAGATGWTTTYTGCACGCTACATGCTTCAGCATTCGGCGGTCCTGTTCTGTGAGTTTATGTGGCCTACCACTTCGTGGCAGAGCCGTCGTTGCTCCTAGATGTTTCCAAGTCACAATAACAGCACTTACAGTTGACTGGGGTAGCTCTAGTGGTGCAGAAATTGGRCRAACAGACTTGTTGGAAAGGGGGCATCCTATGATGGTGCCAAATTGAAAGTCACTGAGCTCTTCAGTAACGATGTTCTACTGCCAATGTTTGTCTATGGAGATCGCATGGCTTTGTGCTCGATTTGATACACGTGTCAGCAACGGGTGTTGCTGAAATAGCCGAATTCACTAATTTGAAGGGGTGTCCACATACTTTTGTATACATAGTGTATTTCCCAGCATGCTCTATTGCTGGTTGAGTTTTAGAATTCTTTGTTTCAATATCTATGTTCTTGCATGTACATTGATTAACTAGTTATTCTTATGCTACTCAAATATAAATAACATACACTAAACTATTCTAATATGTTACTTGGACTTATTACACCTGTTACTGAAATGGTTCTTCCTGTTTGATCTGTTCTATGTGCACTATTTCTATGCTTCCCATACTTCTGTTTCGTTTKTGCGTATTGTACATTTGGTTTTGTACATCAGCTTCAAACAGCTGAAAATACAATATTTTTWGTTGTGGAAAATATATTTCACAACGATTTAGATGGTACAATGATTCTCTACAATATACTAGCTTGTTTTGTCACATAAATTGAAATTAGGCAACCTATTCGAATTTTAGCAATCAGGAAATGGCCATTTCTGCATAGCGCATCTTTAAAGTATTTAATTTTAATGACAAGATATTCACTTAGGACTTAACTTTATGAAGGCCACAGGACTTAATATGAAAKAATGCAATCCCTATGTCTCTGTCACTTGCCCAAAAAAATCACTTGAAAGGCACCCTGGGAAATATGCAGGTCAGGCTTAAAACCATACAGTAGGGCTATTCAATTCCGGTCCTGGAGGGCCAAGCCATTTCTATTTTCTTTTCAAAGAACCATCTCATTTATGGTTCTTCAGAGACCCTAAAATGGTTTCCTTATGGCATCGCTCTCAAGAACCTTATTTGGTTCCAAGTTGCACCTTTAATTTTAAGAGTGCAGTCTGAACTGGTTGCATCCAAAATGGCACCCTATTCCCTATGTAGTGCACTACTTTTGACCAGAGTTTTTATGTAAGGAATAGGATGCAATTTTGGAAAAGGGGATACCTAGTCAGCTGTACAACTGAATGCATTCAAATGAAATGTGTCTTCTGCATTTAACCCTTTTCCTCTGAATCAGAGAGGTGCAGGCCATAATCAACATCCATGGCGCCCGGGGAACAGTGCCTAGGGTGGCTGGAGCCATTTGACCATTTTTAGAGCCTTCCTCTGACACCGCCTCGTATAGAGGTCCTGGATGGCAGGAAGCTTGGCCCCGGTGATGTACTGGGCCGTACGCACTACCCTCTGTAGTGCCTTGTGGTCAGAGGCCGAGAGATGCCATAACAGGCAGCGATGCTAACCGTCAGGATGCTCCTTGATGTGCAGCTGTAAAACCTTTTGAGGATCTGATGACCATGCAATCTTTTCTTCAGTCTGAGGGAGAATAAGTTTTTGTCGTGGCTCTTCACGATGTCCTTGGTTGCCGTGGACATGTTAGTTTTGTTTGGTGATGTGGAACGGCCAAGGAAGCTTGAAAGCTCTCAACCTGCTCCACTACACCCTGTCGATGAGAATGGGGTCGTGCTCAGTCTCCTTTTCTGTAGTCGCACAATCATCTCATAGTCTTGGATCATTTGAGGGAGAGGGTTGTTGTCCTTGCCACACAGTAGGGTTTCGACCTCCTCTATAGGCTGTCTCATCGTTGTTGGTGGGCTCAGGCTAAACTGTTGTGTTTTCAACCTGCTCACTAGAGAGGTTGTTATCCTGGCACCACACGGCCAGGTCTCTGACTGCCTCTGTAATAGGCTGTTCATCGTTGTCGGCAAACCTTAATGATGGTGTGGAGTCGGCCTTGGCTTATGCAGTCTGAGTGACAGGGGTACAGGAGGTGGACTGGGCACCAGCCGAGGGGCCCGTGTTGAGGAAGCGTGGGCGGATGTATTCTTTACCTAACACTTACCTGGGGGCGGCCGTCAGGTAAGTCGCAGAATCAATTGCAAGGAGTAGGTGTTTATGTCCAGTGGTCTTGCTTTTTAGTGATGGAATTTGAGGGCCTTGCTTATTGAATGAGCTAGCGTGCTGGTCAATGAATGAGCATTTCTCTACATGAGGGTGCTTTTCCAGTTGGTGGATGAAGGCAGTTGTGGAGTGTCTCAGTAAGAGATAGCATCATCGCGGATCTCGTTGTGTACAGTGTGCAAATTGGTGTGGGTTCTAAGGGTTTTGGGATAATGGTGTTGATGTGAGCATATGCCACCTTTTCAAACGCATTTCCTGGGTACAGACGGGAGCTGCTACGGGTCGGTAGTAGTTGAGGCAGGTTACCTTATTGCCTGGGCACCAGGGATATGGTGGTCTGCTGAAACTTTGGTATTACAGACTCAGACAGGGAGAGGTTGAAAATGTCAGTGAAGACACTTGCCAGGTTGGTCAGCGCATGCTCGGGAGTAACATGTCTGGTAATCGTCTGGCCAACGGGCTTGTGAGTGTTTGCCTGCTAAAGTTCTTATCGATTGGCTGACTGAGAGCCGTGATCAACACAGTCATCCGGAACAGCTGAGCTCTCATGCATGTTTCAGTGTTACTTGCCTTCAAAGCAAGCAATAAAGTTATTTAGCTCGTCTGGTAGGCTTCGTGTCACTAGACACGCTCTCGCTGTGCTTCCCTTTGTAGTCTGTAATAGTTTGCAAGCCTGCCACAGTCAGCCAAGAGCATTGGAGCCGGGTAGGTAGGATTCGATCTGTCCCGTATTGATGCTTTGCTGTTTAGATGGTTCGTCAGAGGGCATAGTGGGATTTCTTATAAGCTTCTGGGTTAGAGTTCCCGTTTGAAGCGGCAGCTCTACCCTTTAGCTAGTGCAAATGTTGCCTGTAATCCATGGCTTCTGGTTGGGGTATGTACGTACAGTCACTGTGGGGATGACGTCCTCGATGCACTTATTGATAAAGCCAGTGACTGATGTGGTGTACTCCTCAATGYCATCGGAAGAATCCCGGATCATATTCCAGTCYGTGCTAGCAAAACAGTACTGTAGTTTAGCATCTGCTTCATCTGAYCACTTTTTTTATAGACCGAGTCACTGGTGCTTCCTGCTTTAATTGATCATGTACTTTTTCCCCCAGTCTGATTTAGTGCCTGGTCTTGTCCACTCTGTTCTAATGAGTCCTGCTCGGCTTGTTGGCATTGTAGAGGGAAACAGAAGACACATAAGATAAAGACACWTTTGTATCAAGAAAACAGAAACCGCTCTGTTTAATTACAACTGCATCTAGCGGCTACCAGAGGTTACTRACGTAACCCCGGTTCTATGAACCATGTGCAATGTTTAAAACAYTTATTTCAGAGTTTCTCTCGCGACCCCATTTTCAAATAAGGCAACCCCACATGAGGTCGCGGCCCTTAGTTTGGGAAAGCTGGGATAAACTGATAGGCTCCTGTGTGATCTCGGCACCAATGTAAGCAAACCGACAGGGTCTATCAGTCCGGGTCGTTTGCTTCACCCAAGACTTTGTTGCACTGAGCAAAAGCCTAAATCTTGGAGTTGCCACAACCCCTTGGGCCTTAGGCAATATTATGTACATTCATCCTTCCTTAGATGATAGTGAGTAAATTGAGCTTTTTTTTTCTCAGYATCACACCGCCAAGGGAAATATAGTATTCTTTCTAACAAAGATAYCTACATATATTTCAGAATGTTTGTATCACTGGAAATAATCAGAATTCATGTAAACACAACMGTTTTGAAAACATAGCTTGTACAAAAAAAGTGGTCTCTTGGCACAACTTAACTTWAAAAWWWWWWWWTTTWTWTTTWWTTTATTTCACCTTTATTTAACCAGGTRGGCAAGTTGAGAACAAGTTCTCATTTACAATTGTGACCTGGCCAAGATAAAGCAAAGCAGTTCGACACATACAACAACACAGAGTTACACATGGAGTA